>NC_134568.1:136507499-136724999 GCF_050947875.1 Dermacentor variabilis
CGTCGATGTACGTACTCATCATGTCTGCCAGAGTCTTATTGAAACGTTCTGTCAGCCCATTGGTTTGGGAAGGATAAACCATGGTCTTTCGGTGAGTGGTACCACTTATTCGCAGAACGGTATCCAGAAGCGCCGCCGTGAACGCAGATCCTCTGTCTGTTATGACCACTGCGGGAGCGCCATGCCTTAGGATGACGGATTCGATGAAAAATCGCGCTGTTTCGGGCTGCTGTTCCACGTTGGATAGCACCTGTTTCGGCGTATCGAGTAAGATAATCCGTGACGATGATTATCCATATATTTCCGGCAGTAGACAGTGGAAACGGACCTAAAAGGCCCATGCCAATTTGTTCGAACGGCGCTTGCGGCATCTGAACAGGATGCAGCAGTCCAGCTGGCTTGCCGGGTAGGGCTTTGCGGCGCTGGCAATCTAGGCATGTCTGTATGTTACGTTTCACAATCGACGCAAGTCTCGGCCAATAGTACTTTAGCCTAATTCTTGCCAATGTGCGGGTGTAGCCCAAGTGGACAGCGGTCGGCTCGTTGTGACAGGCATGTAGGACTTCGTCGCGAAGAGATGCAGGAATGACGAGTAAGTAGCTGCTGCCACTAGGTGAAAAGTTCTTTTTGTAGAGAACGTCATGGCGCAAGCAAAACGAAGGCAGCCCTCTCGCGAATAACCTCGGCACGCTGCTTGCTTTTCCCTCTAAGTAATCGAAAAGAGGAACCAGTTCTGCGTCCTCGCGTTGGTGGCGTGAAACAGCGACAGCATCTAGCACGCCTAGAAAGGCCGTGTCATCATCGTCGTGGACTGCAGTCTCGGGAGACCGAGATAGGCAGTCGGCGTCGGTGTGTCGTTTCCCCGATTTGTATACAACCGTGAAGTCGAACTCTTGGAGCCGAAGACTCCAGCACGCAAGCCGACCAGCTGGATCTTTTAATTTAGTCAGCCAGCAAAGTGCATGATGATCACTGACAACGGTGAAACATCGACCATACAAATATGGCCGATATTTCAGGACGGCCCACACCAGTGCGAGACATTCTTTTTCTGTAGTGGAGTAGTTAGCCTCCGTCCTTGATAGCATCCTGCTGGCGTAAGCAATCACTCTTTTGGTGCCGTCCTGCCGCTGTACAAGCACTGCGACAAAGCCGACATTACTAGCGTCGGTATGGAGAATCGTAGGAGCGTCTTCATCAAAGTGTGCGAGCACGAGAGGCGTCTGCAGCCGTTGCCGTAGGTCATGAAATGCCCGTTGCTGGTCTTCACCCCACACGAAGGGGACATCTTCTCTGGTGAGATGTGGTAATGGCCACGCGACGCGCGAAAATTCCTCAATAAGCCGTCAGTAGTAGGCGCAACGGCCCAGAAAACGTCGCACGGCCTTTTTATCTGATGGTGTTGGGAAATTAGCAACGGCAGAAATAACAAGGAGAGAGAGAGAGAGAGAGAGAGAGAGAGAGAGAGAGAGAGAGAGAGAGATCCCCAGCGGCAAAACACTGAGAGCTAGGACCTGTGTGACACCGAGCTAGTCGACGCATCTTTTTTTGTCTACTCACGAGCTACTGCTCTCATTTGGGTGCGATCAAGTTTGCTCAAGGACGGTTCTGCACGCGCGCAGCCCGGGATACTCGGCTGCAGCCGTACGTATACCAGCCCGAGCGTGTTCGTTTCTTTATAAATCGTATTAGTCAATTGACAGGCGAACATGTGGGTCCTCAGCGTTACAAACGAGCCCGCAAATGCTGGCGTTCGCTTTCAACGGCTCCTGAAAGCGCGTATAAGTTACACCGTAAGAACGACGAAATATTGCAAAACAGTGAAACGCAGGAAAGGGTGAACACGGGCGTTGGAGAGCGTTGACGGGTGACAAAAGAGCACTGATAAATGCAACCACCACGCGCCCTGACATATCTCCAGCTCATACGTCGTCCCGTCTTGGCTAATGCGAGAAATTATCTTCCAAAGAGCCGGCGCTCTATACGGCAAGTATCATCGCTGGAACGCACTCCCTTCACATTTTCATCGTGCACGTTTCAAGCGCTCCCGGTTCACACCTTCAGGCAAGGCAAATATTGTACTGCTGCTATAGTGAATCGACGAGTGGTAAGGGCCAATGTCAAGTTCAGTCACACGGTACGAATTTTATAATTAAGGGCTCTACGGCTTCCCTGCAAACCGTCTGTGCAATCTGGCTTTACATCAATCTTGCAGCAAGTACCGCGATAATCGTAATTTGATTCGGGCCACAGCGAATTGGCTGCACCACTTGCCTGTTTCGCCACTGACATCGGTCATGACTTACGTTTATATCGCATGTATCTGAGTACCATTGTTTTAAAATCAGATTCTGGGGCGTTACGTGCCAAAACCGCGATCTGATTATCATGCACGTGACTGCTGCTTTTCCCAGACTAATCCTTTTTGATGAAACGGCCCTGCTGAGCGCACGCTTCGCACCTTCTGCGATCAAAGTTTATGCGCCGCATCGCCCTGCACTCGATTGGGCCGCGTGTGACGGCGTCGACGCGACGCAGCGAGGCCGCCGGCCGCGACAGTCGGCGCGCGCGATGTCATTGCATGACGAGCATGAAATGAAGGAGAGAGAGAATTCATGGAGAGAAAGGCAGAGAGTCGAAAAAACATCCGAGTTATACTCTATTATACGCGTGGTAGTGAGGAGTGGGAAAGATAATGTTTATCGACCGCATGCGTGCGCGAGGAAAACGTTACGCACGTTTCCCCGCCGTGCGGCTGCATACCACTGAGTTTCATGGAGCTACCGCTGTATAGAGAGGGCAGCCTGGCACCGCAGCTGTTTTACCATCACGCACAAGATTAGGCATGCGTCGAGCTCGCTTAACTCGACTGCGCACTTACTTGTGACCGGCCTTTATTGTTCCCTTTAGGTCGATTCGTACTAACTCATTCACAGCACAGAATGAATGAATGAATGAATGAATGAATGAATGAATGAATGAATGAATGAATGAATGAATGAATGTTTATTTTGACAGAAAAATACAAAGAATCTCTGTCGAAGAGGCTGACAAAAAGGCACGAATGCCTGACTGAGTGTCAGTGCCCTTCCCCGACCCGTTCCCAGTGCACAAAACACTCAAGCACACAGGGTAAGCATGGTACACAAAGTGGATACATACACAAAAATAGGAAACACATGAAATACGTTGCAGAAATATTGAATGCGATTTGTATGCAAAAGAATGAACAGTCATACCTGAAGCGACAACAAATACATGTTCACTTTTGTTATTTAGTGTGCTTAGGGACGGTGATTCATTTATCATAGCGAGTAAGCCAGGGTGATGATTCGGAATATCAGCAACTATGAATGCTTGCTTTTGCAGACCGTAATTTGTCCGGATCTTGCTTTTGTTGTAAGTGATGTGTCTTGTGTTGTATTTATGTTCATTCGGAAGGTATGCTCTGAAACGCAGCATCTCTCTCTTTATCAAGGAAATATTTAACCGTGAGAACAATGCAGTGCGGAAAAGATTTACGTGCACTAAATCGAAGGCGCTTTTTAAGCGCATGTAACCGTAACAGTCATTTGGGGCTAAATTGTTTTTTTTTTCGTTCTTCTTGCTTACTTCTTTGAATATTCCCACCGATTGGCTCCGCTGTTCTGGCTTAAAAAACGCTCCTGTGGCTCCACTAAGAAGTTAAGCTATTTATTTTGATGTTTAGGCAGGCTATCTCCACTCAATAGGCGTCCGCTGTCGCTGCTCGACGGTTAAAGCGTTGCAACTGGATGTAGGCCGAAACAAAGGCAACAGCGCTGCTGTCTAGGCCTCCAAGGGACATGATACGCTGTGTACGAAGGAGCCCGCCAAGTTTGTTCGTTGTGAAGCTCAAGGGGCGCCCGACTCGGTTCGAAAGGAGTTGCAGCTCTCGAATCCGCGGGCTTCCAGCAACCCGTACACCGAGATCACTACCTTCTCACTTGCGATAAGGTTGCACTACAGAGAGGAATCAGTGAAGTGGAAACAAGCCTAGTGCATTGCACCGACAATACAGCACTCATGTAGGCAAGTGATAATTTGTACAGTGATACCCGGGGGCTCTCTCAGTCTTGTCGGGTTGCATAACAAGTGACGCACATCGCCGTTCGTCGAGGACGATATGTAGGATGTCCCAGCTTACGTTAGCCAAGCTGTTCAATGAAAAAAAAAATTATTAAAGATACGTGGTGCAAAGTACGATTTTATAACTATGATGTCTGGTCGTCAAACCCATTAGGGCTTGAAATAAAAAGAGTTTGTTGCATAGTCTGCACCCGCTGTACAGTCCGCAGGGACGAACTTCGACATAAATCAGATTCTTTCGCTTGTCTGCAACCAGCAAACAGTATCATCATCATCATCATCATCATCATCATCATCATCATCATCATCATCATCATCATCATCATCCTATTTTATATCTGCTGCAGGACGAAGGCCTCTCCCTGCGATCTCCAATTACCCCTGTCCTGCGCCAACCGATTCCAACTAGCACCCGCAAATTTCCTAATTTCGTCGCACGACCTAGCCTTCTGCCGTCCTCTACTGCACTTCCCTTCTCTTGCACCCATTCTTTCAAAGTAAACAGTAGGTAAGCAACAATCTTATTGTCAACTAGTAAGAGCCCGAATCTTTGATTAGACTGTAAATAGGAGTCAACACTAAAAGCAGTCAGAATCGCTCTCGTCGAGGCTCAAAAAGAAAAAAAAAGGAAGTCAAAAAAGCCTGTCCGATTCGACAAACAGCTCCACGATGCATTAATCGCCTTCAGAATCTTCAGTTCTTGTGCGACGTGAGCATGAACAATTCCATGAAGATGCAGCATTTGCTTGCATATTGTCACGGTGTTTCATATCTTACGGCGTATATTTCCTGCATCTTAACAATATCCCGAGCTGCCAGATTGAGCTGGAAATATTGCTAGTGTGCAGCGACAACCATTGCGGAGCGGATTTTGATATGGTATTTAGCACGGGAATTATTAGCAGGTACCATCAGGGCTCGTTATCTTCAAGCGCGCCTCCGATTTTAAGACAAATTCATGCAAAGTCCGCATCCACGTCGAGAAAACTAACAACACTGCTCTAGTTATTCGACGCATCCTAAAACGATTACGGTATCTACGCTGACAGAGTCATCGAAGCCACGCTTCCGGGGCGAATGGGACTTATAACCATTTTCATTCGTAAGTGATTCTTGTCATTGGATCGGCCGTCTTCGCCAATACTAAAAACAACGTAATTTTCTATCATGATCCTGTTTAACTAGGTCTCAGTATTGCGATAGGGGGAAAAATTCAGCGTCCCGCCGAAATTAGCGCGTAAGAACGAAGACATGAAAAAAAAAGAAATACCGCGCTCTTGTGTGGTGAATCGCGATGCCACCATCCGTCACTGATAAAAGCACGATTACGCAACACAAAGAACATGACGACATTCTTTACTCGCTCACTGCCTTGCCGCCTGACGTGACGAACAAATAATTTTGTTCGTATTGTCCGTCATAGACCATTACGCCTACGATAGGTCACTGAGACCAGTCGATTTTAGGAACTGTACGCAGTAATGACTGATCGTAGTTTAGGCTGTTGTATTGCTGCTATCGCTACAACCGATGACTGCCATTGAGTAATCAGGGTTTCAATCTAAGGTTATAATCAAGGATAATTTGTCATTGCCTGGAGAATAGGCTTTTATGTTGCTGTTGTCGATAGTGAGGCGGAACTGGCGCATCCTAATCACAGTCTGAGATTACAAGGCTGTTCAAGGAAGATTCGTGATTGGTCTGACCCTAGGTATTATTGTTCTGCTGCTATTGTATTGACGTGACACTGGCGCCAGTGGCGTTGCCTAATCAGGATTCCGGTTCACTAAGTAGTTCACGAAATGTTTGTGACTGGCCTGAACCTCGGTTGTTGCACTGCACACTGGCGTTGTGATCGCGTGGAGCTGGCATCAGTCAGCTCTCAGGAGTCCAGCTCACAAAATTGTTCGCAACACGGATGATCGGTCGGCATCTTGCTTAGGGTATACCGTCGTTTTGCGTAACTGACAAATAAGGTGCCGATTCCTCCCGAATCATTCGTGCACGTGCGAACAGGATTGTGAATTCATGCTCTAATTGGCTGATGTCAGCTCTATAACCCAAAAGGGCAGCGCTTGTGTTTGTCTGGTATTTGGTTTTCGTCTTCGTACTACAAATCGACCTGTTACATTTTGAATCATGCTTAACCAACTAGCTCCCCCAAACTTGATATTCTGTTTTAGCTACGACAACGCTAAACAGTTGCGGCGAGACGGGGCGGGCGGCTTACGAATATATCATCCACCCGGCTGTGGCACGAAGCTACAAAAGAAACGCATGCGGGCTTCTCAGTTAGAAAGCTTCGCGCTTGAAGAAAAATTCGTCCCCGTCCGGCGATCGAACCCCGGACTAACGCCTTTCCGCGGCGGTCGCTCCATCTTTTGGACTAGCCAGGAGGCTGGCATATATCAGCACAAGGCCCAATTAATTGACAACTCGAAGCATAGCGACACTGAGTATTGCAAATCAGTTCTGCGGAAGCCCGCGAGGTGGAGGAAAATACACGAATGGGACAAAATTGACATCCACCGGAATCGTAGCACGAAGCTACAATTTTTCCTGTTTTTATTAAACCTATTCCTCCCCCTGGCGGGCTTCCGCAGAACTTATTTGCCATACCAGGGGCTTAATTCGCGAAGCTTATTGTATATGATGTAACTGTTGGCAAGAGCACGCGCCGGTCAATCGTGGTAGCGAACACATCAGCGAGGGCGGCCAAGTAATGACAAACGGTACTTACGAAAGAAAGGCTTGGTGAATTCTGCCCCTGGTGTATAGATTTAAGCAGACGCTTTAGGTGATTCGTAGGAACAGTGAAGTAGGGATATAAAGGTTGCATTATTATTATTATTATTATTATTATTATTATTATTATTATTATTATTATTATTATTATTATTATTATTATTATTATTTGGTCAACCGCTGTTCCCTTCGGAGCACATAAAAAATTTTGTGATAATTGCGGTTTAACAGCTTTTTTTTTCTCTAAAATTCATTATTCTAAATTATCCACATTAAGGCACATTATAAACGCTGGTTTGAGAGAGGAAAAAAGGGAAAGGCAAGGATGTTAGCTTGTATAGACTAGTTGGCTAGCCTGTGCTGAGGTAAGGAGTTAAAGGGAAATAAATAAAAGGCGAGACGAAATAAAGCTTTCAAGAGAGAGAGAGAGAGAGAGAGTGAAATTACTACACATAAGCGCGGTTCAAAGCGTGTCAACTTAGTAGGAATCCTGACGCTGGCAACACTTGCGGACAGAAGCCGTGCCCAAAATTTGCCACGAAATGAATTACTATTGTCTACAACTGTAAGCTGTAAGGAAGACTTTTCGAGAAAATGCGTGGCACACATTTTGCTGCAAGCTTGCGCGGACGGATTTCTCGAAACTTAAGCTATATTTTCAGTATGGCTGCTATATAGGCGGACAGACCTTGAGCGCCGACTGACTTCAGCCCCGCAATTCCCGCATCTTCTAAAAGACAAATGATTGAACGTAATTAGTAAATGTTAGTTAATTAACAGTTCCTGTGATTATAGCGCGATTTCTGATGTCCACCGGCGTGAATAACCTCTGCCTAAATTGTTCTGTTTCTTTTATAAAGAAAAAAAAAATCACCGCCCTTTCCAGGCCGTGAAGATGGCCGAACAGCGAAGCTGTGTTATACCCCTGTCACACGGCATGTGTAATGTCATTCGCAGTGTATGAGATTACATCTTAAGGTCATTTTTGTTGCTTCTACACGGGCCCATAGTGAATGACATTCACAGCTAGTGACATTTGCCCATTGAATGAGTTTCCCGAACTCATGCAAGCGCGACTTGTGTAATCCCGACGACAGAGGCTTGGCAGAAAATAACGAAATCGATAAGTTAAAACGAAATGTAATCACAGTAAAGGTTGTCATACTTGCTGTTATCAACTTCTGAATAATGTTATGACGTACATCTCAATAGTTGAGGTAGTTTGTGCAGTTATATTCTTGTTCCCGGTCTCCGACTGTATACGCTAGCATCTCTTGTCAGCGATGTTTACAAACGCTCGTCTGTTTTTTTTTGTTTTGTTTTCATTTGGGCATATTGTTTTCAAAGTGGTGCCGCAGTAAAGCCTATCCGCAAACCACGGAAGTCAACTATGCGGCTTCGTCAGAGGAGAATGGGAAGCGAAAAGCGCACTGGACCGACGACGAGACGCGCGCGCTGCTAAAAGTATGGGAAGACCCACCTCGGCGATTTGCGCAGGGCGAAGCGCAAGCTGAAAGCATGCGTGTCGATTGCCGACTGCCTGCGTGCGCAAGGTGCCGATAAAAATCGCCGCCAATTGCGAATGCCATTTTGCATGCCCGTGTAGACAGGGAACGCAATACCGCATTGACATTCGGCGTGAATGTCAGTTACTGTGAAGGACATTACACGTGCCGTGTGACAGGGGTATTAGTTACACCGAGTGTTACACCATGAAAGTCAAGCTTCGCAAGCAGTCTATATTTCAGATCTTTTGTTTCACCATTCTTTCACCTCAATTTCGCTTTTGCGTGCTTCGCGTGGTGAGCATGCGTTAGGAGTGCTTTTTTTTTTTTTTTTTGCGATTCTCCCACTGTATTTTTTTTCTGGGGGGGGGGGGAGGCATGAGGCTTCTGTCTGTGTTTTGCCATACTTTTTTTTTTTTTCGCGTGCAAGTCGCTCCGCCTCTTTTTTTGAGCGCTAGTAACGAGAGCAAGATGCGGGCGCTGCAATCGTTTTGACGATTCGTTGGACTGGTTTGACGATTGACGTGCTGCCGACAAGAAGTGCCGGTATCCACGCGCTCGTAGTATCGCGTTCCAATCGCTGGGCACTGTTCGTTGGCTGCAAACCGCCAGCATAATATTTGATTCTTTCGCGGCAGGGTGGAATCAATCGTCGATAAAATCGATGCCGATATGGCTCGATTGCCGAAAATGCACCCTGCGATAACCGTATAAGATTCGCGTATAAGATATAATTCTAACAGGGGAAAGGGGCTACTCCAGCCTCTTTCCCCCTGTTGAGCACTTCTTTTACCTCTCCCGGTAGGTCACGTGGCACCTTTTTAGCGAAGTCCGACAACGACGGCACGGGGTCCGCATAAACAGCTTCGCTGTAATACTGAAAGTATTTGCTCAGGCACCCGTTATATAGCTGGCCTTATTATATTTTGAGGAGGCAAGCCGCATTGCGAGTACGTCGATGCAACTTGGGCCACATTCCGTTTTTTTTTTTCACATCACGTGTTTCGTTTGCCGACTCCCTGGCACTGTGTCCCTCGAGTCCCTGTTGCCAGCAAGTCTTGCCACAGCCTGCATGGCGATCATTCGTCACAGAACTTCTGTCCACGTGCGGCACAGCGAAACCATCATTGGTTAAGAGTGCGTCACCAGCAGTGCGCCCTGTCGGGCAGGGAACCGTTTGGACGGAGCACATCTTCCATCTAGCCCGTCATCTGCTCTCAAAGGTAAAGCGACTGAAAACGGTTTGCGATGCCGCAGCCGCCCCGAGATCAAGAGGCCAGCCGCACACGCGTTCTTCACCCGAAGCGACAGCTGCGGCCGCCGTTGCCTTTCCTAAGGGGCTATAAATAAAAATTCAAGACTCGCGGCCCACATCCCAAGCGGCGAGCGTGAGTGAGCGACAGGAACAACACGTGCCGGGACATTTTGGCACGTTGGTCCGCGACGCCGACGCTTGCGTATGTGCGTTCCCAGTTGAAAAACACAACAGGAAATTTTTGCAGTCTGTCGTATTTTGGGACGTTGGTTCTGTAGTTCTGTTGCCTGTAGTTCTGTTGCCTGTAGTTCTGTTGCCTGTAGTTCTGTTGTCTGTAGTGTGACGTCCTGTAGTAGAAAGTTCTGTAGTTCTTGATCAATATTTAATTAAAAATTGACAGAGACGTCCGTAAGGTTATGTAAATTTGTTAGTACATAAAAGAAAAACATAAAAGTAAAAAAAATTTAGAAAAAAAAAACGTCTTCGCCTAGGATTCGAACATGCGACCTCACGATTCCGAGCCCGGCACATGCTTTTCGAGCGTACGTTTTGGCCATGTGAATAGTACGACGTGCTGATGCGCTGATGTTTACATTTGCATTTTGAGAGCTAAGATCCGCTATCACTCCACCGCGTCAAGTGCCGCATCTCTAGAAGAGCAAGAGTGTTCATACCATCGACAGGTACATCGTGCAGTGCTAGAACATCGATTTTGATGTACGATATCCATATTAAATAAGAAATTCAGAAATAGACAACGTTGACTTTTAGGGTTGTTACTGCTAGTTTCGACAGTTGTCTCTCGTGCTTTACACTTTTGAGCGCGCATATAATTCGTGTGTTCAATGCAAAATAGCTACATAAACATTCGTGGATGAGAGTTCTTTCTGACAGCATACTGGCTTCTCACGGCAGCACTGTACCAGATTAATGAGACCCGAGCGAGACAGCTTTTCACGCAACTTTGTGGAACAACTCAAATCTTCTTTTCCGCTTCGCATAAGCTTGTGAAATATTCCTGGGTAATTAACTAATGTGTCAGTGTAACAGCACATGTAAGTCCACAGGCCTGTGTGCCACATCTTACCCCCCAAAAAAGAACGGATACGCAGCCATTCCCGCAGATGGTATGATTTTGATCAGCCACCGATTTTGAGGAGGCCGGTAGGGCGTTGCTGGTGCCGCGTCGTCACGGCACAATTATAACTATTCGCCACGTCGACTTTAATACCGGTGTCGGTGCCATCAGCATCGCCGGCTTCAAAGAAGCGCGATTGAATACCGCGCAAGAGAAAAGTACAGTGTACACTACCGATGCGAAAACATACAATTTTTAAGGACCGCGACGGAAAGCGCTTCTGTTGCGACTTCGGAACTCTTGGCCTCCGCGACCGAATGTTTCTGCTGCGACGTCAGAATTGGTGTCATAACGTCGGAGTCGCTGTCAGGATATAAAGCTGTTGTTCCGACTTCAGAACTCTTGTTGTCGCGACAGAAGGCTTCTGTTGCGAAATCAGAATCTCTGTCATAACGTCAGAAATGTCTCCCAATTAAGAAATGTCAACAACTTCTGTCGTACAACAGAATTTCTGTAGTTGCGACAGGAATTCCTCTTGTCTTTTTCAACCGGGCACTACAGAAGCTTGTCGCATCACACAATTTCAGTGCACTTCTGTTGTCATCATTGGGTACATGTTGCGGCGATAGGTTTCCGTTGTGGAACAGTTCTCTGTAGTACAACAGAAGTTTGTCCATTACTTCAGGAACACTTCTGTTATGACAACTGGGGGCCTGTTGCTATTATAGGTTTCTGTCGTACAACAACATTTTTCTGTAGTACAACAGAAGTTGGTCGCATTACATCAGGAACACTTCTGTTGTGACAATTGGGGGCCTGTTGCCACAATAGGTTTCTGTAGTATTTCAACAGCTCTCTGTAGCACTACAGAAGTTTTTCGGGTTACTTCAGGAGCATTTCTGTTGGGACAACAGGGTGCCTATAGTGATGACAAATTTTTCTGTAGTACTACAAAAATCTGTTGTAGAGCTTCAGCTTTCTGTTGTAACAACAGACATACGACAGACTGTACTTCTGTAGTAGCAACAACAAATGCCTGTTGTACATCAGAAAAGTCTGTCGCTCCATCAGGAATCTGTAGTTACTACAGAAAAATCCTGTTGTACTACAGAAATTTCTGTAGTACTGAACACAACCTCTGTTGTCATTTTCAACTGGGTTTGCTCTGCTCGCCGTTGTCGACGACCGCGAAGCAGCATCAGCTGTCAAGCGGGTGTCGCCACTAGGCTCAGCAAAGAGCAGAAGCCGTTCTCGGGGACGTTTAAGGGCAGCCGCAGCGTATCATCAAGGATAGCCTCGTCTAATATGAGATTATCGCACGTGTTTGGGCCTGTACACCACGTAGGCGACTGGGCAATGAACGCAGCTGGTCCACAGGGCCAGAAAGAACAGACTATTTTGGGTTAATGGCGTCGGACCTTCTTTGTCTTTCCCGGTGAGGGAGACAATGATTGCTGCCGGGAATTGATTGCTGATTGAAATGATTGCTGCCACAGCGTTGAAGAAAGGAAATGCGGGCAAGACAGATGACGATTATCGTCGTGTGGCAAATATACACCCCAAAGGGTGCAACTGCTTTTAGAATGTACACTCTTAAGAAAAATTACGCCCTTTTGCCACACAACATTAAATGTCATCTGTCTTGTCTGCATTTCCTTTCTTTAACCAATTGCTTTAACGAGGCAAGTCCGGTACTTCCAAGTCACGAACGGCATGCCCATTACCAGCATGACATAGCATTCCCGACAGGAAAGTAGCGAGCGCAACGTTTTCAAGGAAGGAAACGCAAGCAAGACAGATAACGATTATCGTTGTGTGGCAAATATACACCCCAAAGGATGTACATTTGTTTACCCTTTGTGGCGTATATTTGTCCCAAAACGATAATCGTCATCTGCCCTGCTCGCGTTTCCTTTCTTGAAAACTCGGCGCTCGCTACTTTCCTGTCGGGAATGCTCTGTCATGCTTGTAACGGGCATGCCGTTCGTGACTGGAAAGTACCGGGCTCGCAGCGTTAAAGAAAGGAAACGCGGCCAAGACAGATGACTATTGTTGTTGTGGTACAAGATAAGCCCAAAAGGGTATAAATTTATCTAAGAGTCTTTATTAGGGCAAGTTCGACGCGTGGTAAACTTGATTACAGATTTTCCCATTTCACCTGTTCTGTTGCTTAGGTGGGACATACTTTTTTTTTTTTCGTTGACGCACTGAGCCTGACAACCTCTGCTCCGGTACGTTTCCATATCGGTCCGCCGCAGACCATGAGTCCCGGGTCGGATGACCATGCTTCCAATACAGGCACGTTCATGTGCTGTAGCGAGTTCTCAACGTAAGTGCTTGCGGATTCGTTGCTTCGATTTTGTGTTTCGTCTTCAAGCACAAGGCTGCTATGACACAGCTTGGCTACGTGTCTTTTCGGCGACTCAGACTCGGAGGCACGTCCGTATCCTACCCCGCGAGGCGGGATCTCATTACACATTTTTATTTCTGCGTGGCTGCTCTGCAAATTGTTCCTTCTCGGTTCGCTACGCAACATTAAGGGCGTGCTCGGCTAGTTCACAAGCATCAGAGACGCTCACTCAACGTAGTCTACCGACTGCTACTTGCGAGATTCCTTGTCTTCAACATACGCAGTGGATATGGCGTTCTTCTGCTGAGCGTGGGGTCGTTGATTCGGTTCCTGGTAGCGGGGCTCGCAATCCGGTGAGAGCAGAATGCAAAAGCGTACGTGTATTTAAATTTGGGTTCACTTCAGAGAAAGCCAGGTGTTTGCCCGCGCTGTAATGCCCAGAGGCAAGTGATGTGCCCAGTGATTGATATGCATTGCACAATCGTCCACTATCAGAACAAAAATTACTATAGGCCCCAGTACTCGAAAAAGAAACTCTACAGATAAGGCAATATTTGCGTTCCTGACGTTCCTCAGGTCCACGGACTTAAATAATAGCGTGAAAAAATGTGTTAAAAATGTGTAAAAAAAGTGCTTGATACGAGGCTTTCCAAATAACCATGTGTGTTATGTGAATGCCTGTCGTGTTGAGCTTTCGCGCGGTCTAACTGCGAATAAGGTTAGTCAGGTAAAGCGCTTGTCTGGTCTGTTTTTCTTGAATGTGTGCAGTGCTTTAGACTAATAAATGCTTCATAAACATAATATGATCTTAGCAGGATTATAAACATTATGCATTCCTTCGTGGAATCTGCGAGCGTATCCTTGACTATTAATCTGCAGAAAACTAAAGTAATGTTTAACAGTCTCGGAAGAGAGCAGCAGTTTACGATAGGTAGTGAGGCACTGGAAGTGGTAAGGGAATACATCTACTTAGGACAGGTAGTGAGTGCGGATCCGGATCATGAGACTGAAATAATCAGGAGAATAAGAATGGGCTTTGGCAGGAATTCTCAGATCATGAACAGCAGGTTGCCATTATCCCTCAAGAGAAAAGTGTTTAATAGCTGTGTCTTACCAGTACTCACGTACGGGGCAGAAACCTGGAGGCTTACGAAAAGGGTTCTACTTAAATTGAGGACGACGCGACGAGCTATGGAAAGAAGAATGATAGGTGTAACGTTAAGGGATAAGAAAAGAGCAGATTGGGTGAGGGAACAAACGCTAGTTAATGATATCTTAGTTGAAATCAAGAAAAAGAAATGGGCATGGGCAGGACACGTAATGAGGAGGGAAGATAACCGATGGTCATTAAGAGTTACGGAATGGATTCCAAGGGAAGGGAAGCGTAGCAGAGGACGGCAGAAAGTTAGGTGGGCGGATGAGATTAAGAAGTTTGCAGGGACAGCATGGCCACAATTAGTACATGACCGGGGTAGTTGGAGAAGTATGGGAGAGGTCTTTGCCCTGCAGTGAGCGTAACCAGGATGATGATGATGATGATGATCCTTGACTATAGGTTGTTGCGGTGACTCTGTGCCTATAACGCTTTGCTGTTGAGCACAACGTCCTAGGCTCTAACCCCG
Organism: Dermacentor variabilis; assembly: GCF_050947875.1. Classification (NCBI taxonomy): domain Eukaryota; kingdom Metazoa; phylum Arthropoda; class Arachnida; order Ixodida; family Ixodidae; genus Dermacentor; species Dermacentor variabilis. The sequence goes on from NC_134568.1 coordinate 136,522,162, forward strand.
ACCATTGCTTCACCCTCATTCTGATGGAGCCGAAATGCAAGAACGATCCCGGACTTACGTGTGCGTGAAAGAACCTCACATGCACGGTCAAAACAATTCTGGGGCATTCCACAGAGGCGTCCCATATATAGCTCGCGGTGCAGCTTTCGGACGTAAGGCCCCATCCATTATTATTCTTGACTTGGTGACGCGAAATAAGTACCATGGAATGACGGTGCTTATTTTGACCTGTAAAGTAAAAAAAAAAGACTATTTTTCAGGGCTCAAAGAAAATCCTGAGCCGCCATCCAAGACAGCGGTACCTATTCCTACAACAACGACGACAAGGTTAACGTTGACGCGACGGCGATTGTAGCCACGGCGGTCACGGAATGATGACTGATGGTGGAGGATGGCATGACGTCACGACAACAACACAACCACGACAACGACGGTGGCGCCGGAAGGGCGACGCACACGTAGGGGACCAGAAATCGAAGACTGTGTAATCGAAGACTTTTTCTGCGAGGAGAGATGACAATGACGATGAACATGATAATTAAGCTTAGCTGCAACAAATGTCAAAATTTTGCCTGAGTACCCCTTAAACCAGTTGCCGAAGAAAAGGGATAACAACGAAGAAAGAAAACAATTCCTTTGCACATGAGCCACAGGCCTCTTTACAAAAGCAGACGAACCAACTTTTCGAGTCAAGCGATAGGATTAGTATGTCTGTTCCAGAAGTACCCATGTAGACACAATATCACAAGTGGATGCACACACGTCTGGCGCTGCGGCACCTTCAGAACAAACAGAAATTCAGGTTCTCTGACCGATGTCTTTACTGAAACCTCGCGTGTATCGTTATCGGAATTACGGAGATAAAAATGCGCCTTTCTCACTGGGAGCCGACATTGTGAGCTGCAGATGCCGCTCCTCAGCAGCAAAGGTGTGTCAGGCGCTCAAATTCACAGATTGAGGTTGTAGACGATATTGCAAGAGGTGAGCTACGTTCGGAAATGCTGCAGCAATTTTCGGACGCTACGAGACACACGATCGCTGCGGACGTGACGACGCGCAGTGCCGGTTATGGCGGCGATGCCCCCGCAGCGTAGCGCGTTGCGTGCACGCGATCGAGCGCGAACGTTTGAAGAATGCGCGCGTGCCGGCGCACCCGCGGTGGGAGGAGTCCGGAAACGTCGGCTCGAGATAGCGGATGCTTCTCGCAAGCGTCTTCCGATGAAGGGCCGTGCTGGCCGTGCCGAGCGACTACCCAAAAGCACAATGGCGGCGAGAGCGAGCAACATGTAAATGCGGCTCTCGCCCATCTCTGCGCGCGTTTTGTTTTTCGGCGGTTGTTTTTCGGAGAGGTCTCTCCTCCTGTCGCGCGAAGCTCGGCCAGCACTATAGCGGCTAGCGCTATTGGCGATGCTATAGGTGCTTGGGTTCCACCGCAGCACTTGGGAAAATCACACGTCGTCGCACACGAGCGCCATTGCGGCTGTATGCTTGGTATGCGTCCATGCTTGTGCGGAGACGCCGCAACGCGGACATGCCTGTCCAGGTGAAATTGATCGTTGAAGTGCGGCCCGCGGTTCCGTTCGCAGTTAAGATTAGAAGCGAGCATGGTACCCTAGTGCCCTGGCAACGAGCACTTTAAAAATATAAATTATAGTGCACAAACAAATTAGTGTTTGGGGCGATCGCACGGACCAGATAAAACTGGGAAGCCGCGTGCTACCAGACATAAGATGCATAAGCGACTTCGGGGGTCGTTTTATTCATTGTTCAGCCGTCGCTCACTGTCAGAATCAACTCAGTGCTTAGATTGAATGAACTCTGGTGTATCTTTAAAACAGTCAAGCATTCAGCATGAGTGCGTCCATGTAAGAAGTCGTGGCGGATCCTCATTAACTTAAAGATAACCTGGCATTAAACACAGGCAACACAAAGCGTGCCTATTTCTTGTGGCCTTACTGCCAACTAATGAGTACCACTTTGCCTTAGTGCCACTTTGCCTTTCTTCTTAGTGCCGACAGCGTAAAGCTTCTGAATGCATGCCTTGGAAAAGCCCTGATGGGCGCCGGTGACCGAGTGCATTGAAAAGAGCGATACCAACAACCTACACTCTTTCCTCTTTGTGGCATAACAAATGATTTGCCGTGGTTTCCCGTCACCATTTCCCAGTGGCAAGAATCAACAATAAAACGTACGAAAATGTGTGTCGTTAGTTGGCGTAACGTGTTAAAGCAAGTACGCAAGAAACTATACGTGGAGGCGCTTTGAAAAGTTCTTTCTCAAAGTGCGCGTCAAAAAGAAAGAAAAAAAACCTTAACCAGAGGAAAAAAATATCTCCGCTGTGATAAGATGTGGGTTTGAAAAATACGTATTTATAAAGCATTGATTCATGGTAGTTAGAGCATACCCTGTAACAAAATTGTGCACCCTTGCGGCTCGTTCAGCTCATGCAGAAGACAACCGCCTATCGATCCCGCTGTCTAGGACAGATGCTGCAAGGGTGTTCCGCCTATATACCTGCACGCCAATGCACTACACCAGAGTAGAATGAACCACATTTTATGCACGCCCGTTTATGCACCCTGGATCTAACCTTAAGCCTCCGACTTACACTAAGACTTCCCCGAAGAGACGCGACCCTTTTGTGTAGGCCATGGTTGGGCGTCGCGTTTACCAATGCCTACGCGTTCCGCCTACATAGGGATGGCCGACACCGCATCATGTGGCGATTGCGGCGACGCGGAAACAATTAATGTTCTTTGCCAGTGACCGCAGTACAGTGTGCAGAGACAATCGCTTTCCGTAGTGGTGAACCGATGGGACGACCAGCCTCTGTCGGAAGAAAGCATTTTGAAACATCGACGCAACTTAAAGTCGCATCAGAACGCCGTGCAAGCGCTACTGCGCTTCTTGAGATCGACCGGCCAATGTGAACGCTTGTGATTGGAACGCCTTTTCTGTTATCTGTTTTCCTTTCTTTTTTTTCTTGTTCTTTTTTTTCTCCTCTCGCTCTTTGTCGTCCAGGGTAGCAAACCCCAAACTCGCCTCTGCTTAACCTCCCTCCCTTCCTCCTTTTCTCTCTCTCTCTCTCTCTCTCTCTCTCTCCAACCTTGAGGGTGTTGGCTTCTCCCGTGGGTCTTGTCCCTTGGTGTTCCATGTGTGGTGGCTTGTCCTCTATACGTTAGGGCTTTAAATAAATTTATAGCGCACGACAATGAGCTGTAACTAGACGTGAGGCAAGAAAAGACGTGGTTGAAAGCTGTGTAATAATTCTGACAGCCTTGGGCGCAGAGAAATATCTGGCAAGAGAGCTTGACAGCAATAGCTTTGAAAGTTTATCTAATGCACTTTCCGTGTCGCTTGTCGCAGCTATATCCTTTTTGCTTGCCAGAAAAAGTTCCAAACAACATACCTACGTTGGTCCCAACCAAGGATTGGTCCTTTTGTGAAGGTGTTAGCTATGGAACAACCACACACGTTTTATACGCCCATAATGTTGTAAAAAAAGTTAATGTGTACTTGAAAGTCGACTGCGTGCGCGAAGTGCCACTAAGTTAACATTTCTGATGTTGCTGTTATGGGGATAAAGCAGTCCCTCAGTATAGACGCTGTACAGGCGCGCTCCGCGAAAACTACAAACACTGCCCTTCCGCCCTGTTCTCTTCGTTTCACATCGGACTTGCAGCTCATTTTATTCCTCTACACTCTGGTGTTTCTCAAACGTGACAGAGGAGTGCGGGAATAGCGAGCAGTATTCCTTAAACGCTGGATGCGTGTTCGCAACCTTTTCATGCACTCTCTCCGGTGCGCGTAATGAAGTGTAAGGCTGTTAAAACAGTTTAGGTCAAAGACACTGTGGCGGTAATTTTTCCTGTATAACACAAGGGAAATGGAGCAGTCCAGTACCCTCTACCCCAATTTCTTCGCAGCGACCCGTGTATAACAGAACAGAGGTCAACGCCGCTTAAAATGTATCTTGACAGGCATAGGTGATTTTGCGGTATCATTGATAAAAGACCCTCGAGGCTGTCGCCCTTTCCAACCAATGAGAATCACGCCTCCGCGACGCAGCGCCGTCTCTGGAGACCGACAGTGCTGCATGCGACGTCTGCGGCATGGAAGAGAACATCGAAGATTTATTCTGCCATTATCATCGAGTTCAGTCAAAACGACAAACATTATCTATCGCATTACGACGACTGGACGATCGGCCGTTGTCTGTGCAGGTGCTGCTTGAAGACCGTCCCCATCGCTCGTCGGCCCACAAAGCTATAAAGGCACTTTTGTCTTTCTTGAGGGCGACTGGCCTGCGTGAACAACGCCTTTGACTCGCTCCGGCCCTCCGCGTGCGCGCACGAGCTCACCGCGTCTTTCCTGCCCTTCCCCTACCTCTCTCTTTCTTATCTTTCTATTCCCTCTTTCCCGTCCCCCAGAGTATAAGGTAGCCAACCAGACAGATTTCTGGTTAACGTTCTTGCCTACTCTCTTTATTTCCTCCTCCTCTGCCGCCGGAGTTCACTCCTCTATGATTAACGCGGCTAATTATTTACAATTTCTTAAAGCAATTACTTGTCAATGCCGGCATCGGCTCTCTGAGGTACTCAGCTATACCTGTGCGGAGTTTCTGCTGGAAATCTTTATTCCGTTGCTACAGCGATCATGCTGCAGCAAGCCAGTGGACGCCGGGCCATTGCGGTAATGACCGCGCGTATGAGGCCGCCTGATCTACCCACGATGCTATTCAATGTATAGCAATACCACTGCCGAGTGCCGGTGCAGATCGCTCACTACAGATCGTGAGCTTACACTGGCGCAATGGAACTCGACGAAGTTTATCAACACTCGCCTCCGTAGCTTGGGTCCGCGTCTACAGCTACGTCTTCCGCTTAGGATATCGCGGGCTGAAGAAACACCGTGAGCCACCTGTGGCTTGGCGTGGCCTTTTCACAAGCGCCTATTCATTCCGCTTTGTAATGGCCGGCAGACCTTCACGCGACAAGTGCGCCGATGCGAGGAGACGACGACGCATCTCCTTTGTGAATGCTGTCGCTACAGTGCGCCTAGAAACCAACCCTCGACCACACTACTGCAAAATCGCCCCTTGTCAGACACTGGTCTCCACACCGTCCTCAGCACAGAGGGCGTTGAGCGCATTGTTGCGCTTCTTTAGCCCATGCAGGCTGAGTAACATACTTCGAAATCTTTTTTTATTCGCTTTGTCAATTTATCTTAACTCCTCTCTCCATTTATCACCTTTAATTCCCTTTACCCCCTTACCCCAGCATAAGGTGGCCAGCCGGTGTATATGCAGTAGCTAACCTCCTTGTCTTTCCCTCTCTTCCTTCTCTCCTATAGCGATATTTGTTTAAATTAATTTTATCTATTTGCGTGTCGTTTGAACGGACCCCGCTGTAAGTACTTGGTAATCTACTGTGTATCTCTAATTGGCCCACTTAATTTAAGTGTTTCCCTTGACGCTGTGAACTTCTTCCCGTCTCCATTATACTACGAAGCCAAGTCAACGACAGTCAAGCCAAGAAAAGTATAGGGAAAGCTAAGTGCTTGTTTTATTGAAACATAACTACGAACGAGGGTTAAAGTTGCGGTAAGATTCACAATCTTAATAATGGAAAAGGGAAATAAAGACGGAAGGGAGTACAACATTTATGCTGACGATGGGAGCCTAACAAACACTCGAGCAAACTTATCGGTTGAAGGCTACGACATCATATGAGCGCCAGAAATCTGGGTCGCCGACGCAGAATGACGTGAAAGGGGGTACTGCTTACGCAATACCTGAAGAATTCCTTTATTTACGATCGCAAGTATTGCAAGCGACAGTATACGCGCACGAACAATTCCCGCCCTGGAGATAAAATTATTTTTGTAAGTTTTGCCACAAAATATCTTCGCAATGGTGGAATGACTCGTTTCGCTGGTTGTCGCTGTATTTTTCAGAAAATAATGAGGCCTTGGAGTTGAGGCCGAAAGTTTCAAGTTCTTAGCGCAACTTTGAACGTGCACCTGTACACAGAATTTTTTCGGAATGCGGAATTCACCAGATAGCTTAGAGAGAGAGAAATTAAGTGGGCTCTGGGGGAGGGTCAAGGGCAAACAAAGAAGGAAATAATAGCGGAGAAAGAAAGTAAATGTGCGGGAAAAAAGAAAGAAAAGAAAAGCTGGCTTTTTTCACTGCCTGAGTAAACAGCCAAAATATAGAGGTGCACTACGCAGTGCCTCTGTGTACAGAAGTACCCCCACCCACCCCCTCCCCTCCCCTCAAAAAACCCGAAAAGGTTCCATCTGTTTCTGTATTTTTACTTTTTATTATTATTTTGTGAGGTCCGTGTTCCGAAAACTATTTCGTGGAAGGCGTATTTCTTGCACACAAGTTGGGTGAGATTTATTTTCACTTCAGGAGGAAGTTCTTTACCGGCGACCTCGTGCTGCGCTCTTGTCCTGCGAATAATCCTTTGCTCTCGAGATTGTGCGTTTGTGCGCTCTTCTTTGTACGACTGCGTCTGCTTCGCTACCTTCTCGTTTGTAAGACATATGAAATCGTTATCTTGCCCTTACGTAAACCAAGCGCGGGCCGTTCCAAATGAATTTGGGGAATGGTGCGCTACTATACAGGGCCGGCGGTTTTGGCCTGGCTGTGTGGCTTGGAAATCTGAAGATTCGAGGAACGCTAAAGGCGAGAACACGAGGAAGTGTCAACGCGTTAGAAAGCAGCCGGATGTTTCGAAGCACTTTTAGACCTTCAGACTGATTCACTGAGTGGATCGAGAGTATCTGTTGCAGGCTTGGCTCGCACGGAGGGCGGATGAGTGCTGAGCAGCCATGCTTCGTGAGCAAAGTGGTGGGTGTGTCCATCTCAATCATTGATTGGACAGACGCAACTGCGTGACTCTGCAGCGTGTTCCTTAAAAGACCTTCGTCTGAGAGACAAAGGCGGTACGTTTCCTTCGCGTGACGAGTATAGGCAGCGCGTACATCTACAAGATAACGTGGAAAACACTTCGCATACGAGAACGCGATTTCTTCACGTGCGTGACAGATGGCGGAACCTGTAGCGCGCTAACACCCTCTGCGTCACTCCCATTTACGCACGCTCTCTAATCCACGCATTGCTCCTTTGCCGCTGCACCAATGCAAGATAAGCTCGTTAGGCGTGGCGTACGCAAGCTAATGGTCTATCTAGAAAAAATTTTTTAGCACTATTGTCTCTCGGGGACGCGCGAACCCAATGCGTTGGACAGGCTCGGTGAAATCCGACCGTCGTCAGCCCGTAATTGTTGTGCACGTCGAAAACAGTCGGGGCAGCCATTGCTTTACAATTTCCGGGAACGGCACGTGCGTGTTGATGTGAACGAGGAACGTGTACGTGCCCGGCAGCATGCACGCACCACATGAACGTCACCGTACTCGTCAGTCCGTCACGTTTCCCCACGGACAGTCGCTTTGATAAGGAGCGCCTTTGTCAGCACTCTTTGCAACACAACAGAAAACAGTTGGCTTGCAGGCAAAAAATGACACCCTGGCCTTGTGGCATTCGCTATATGCCTTCACATGAGTGCTTCTAACAAAGGCAGGAGAAGCCAAGTGCGTACACGCAGCTATACTCTACGCCAGTTATCATTTCAGTCAACTCCGACAGCAGAGCTCTCAGCTTGTTTTCTCATCGAAGATCGCGGAGTACCTATAGGTGCAGGTTGCGAGACCTCCGCGTGCGGTCCACAGTGTGAGATAAAGATGAAGCGGCACGCCCCAAACTGTTTTTATTCCTATCAAATCTTGGCGAAAGCGGAGGGGTTGGTCTCAGGACCCATGTAAAAAAGTTGGGGAAGTCTTTGTCTGCAGGGTGAGAGATGGGCAAAAGAAGTACTAGTCTTGGCGCTAATTTCATCCGTTGGTGATAGTCCTGTCAGGAATACTTCGCCGGGGTGGCCTCTCGGAGACGTTCCAGGAGTGCATCTGCAATCTGTCTTGTTACAGCCGTTTTGACCTTACAGGTGAAAAAAGAATCAAGTCCATATTAATGTAGCCGCGCAACTTTGACGTAGTCTTGCCAGTTTTGCGATTAGAAGAAACATTACGCCGACTGCAAATCTGAAAATTATTACAAAGCATCGAGCATCGGAAACCCCCGCGCACTTGTAGCGCTTTCAACCGCGCGCGCGCGCGTGTGCACGAGGTTTTTTTTTTCAGTTTATTGATGAGATTGAAATTTTGTACAGAAAAAGTAACTCTAAGAGGTCCAGTTGTCAGCCTTCTGCAGCATTTCTCTTTCCCCGATTGTCGCAGCTTTGCGACCTTTTGACAGGGCGTCGCACTAAAATGGTTGCGAAGGTCGTTGGATATGACACAACCTGACGTTTATCCCAATGTTGATAAAATAAACTTTTGTTTTGTCGGGATGGTCACATTGGGGCTTGAAAGAAAAAGAAGAGGAAAACAAAAGTACGAGTGAAAAGTTCCTTTTTGTCTTTGTACACGTTAATTATAGCTTTACAAATAGAACGTGTTGTGATATGAGCTATTGCATTAACCACGGGGTTGTAACGCAGTGCGCAAAAAGTGACCGGGACTTAAAATGCCTTTCGTTAGCCACGATGCCCTTGACCCAACGCTCAAGTCCTCCCTGAAGCTCCAAGGTGGTCTGCAAATCCGTCACGCGTATGCAATGCATGCAAGCTTGTGCTGAAAGGTGACAAATTGGAACTACAGACAGGAGGTGCAAGAGCTCCTGACAAAGCGAAATATAAATGGCTTACGCTTGCGTCCCAACCTAAACGCGTCAGATGAGTTCTTTCATGGAGTCTACATCACCTTTATAACTAAAAGGCACACCCACCGACATGCTTGCCCGCATAGCTCTTGTAATCATACAACCCCAGTTCAAATAGATCCCTCAACTCCTTCCATTGTGTCTGTAGACAATAAGTGCGTTTAACTTTAACGATATACGCTTCTCTTCTATCCATTCCCAATATAGTTGAAAAAACAACTAATTTGGTCCGGGAAACTAATCATAAGATCATCGCCGTGGCGAACATTAGAAGAGATGAATCTTTGCAGAGGAAGAATTTTCAGACATTTTACCTACAGTGGAAAATACCGTTTAAGACAAGCGGATAAACAGCGGTTGAAAAGCGTATTAGTCACTGCATGTCGGCGAGAAATATTTAAAGTGTTATACTGGGATTCGGGAAGGATTAGATGTACGGATCTACGAGTATTATCTGAGCGGCCTGCGTTTTGCAGGTAACATTGATCTTGCTCAGTCAAGTTGGAGAAGGCACAGAACTTGTCGACGGAGCAAGAGTTCGTGGTCGGAGGTCAGCGTTTTGAAGCAATGAAGGGGTACGTTTATTTAGGCCAATAGAGCGAGAGAGAGAGAGAGAGAGAGAGAGAGAGAGAGAGAAAGGAAAAGAAAAGAAGGAAGGTAAACCAGACGAGCGTCCGGTTTGCTACTTTACACTCAGGGTAAGCAGAAGGGGAAATAGAAAGAGAAAAAAAGGAGATAGTGAGCACTCTGTACCCGCGGGAGGATGCGCAGCAGGACAACAATGGATCACTGAGGTCGATGTTCCTAAAAAAAAAAGACACTGCAGTAGCACACGAATGGCTTGCTTCGCCATCAACGGATGGGGTCAGGGTTTTAGAATTTGTGTTTCAGAAAATGTTGTAGAGTCCAGACGGTTCAGAGTTGTCTGTAAGAGATGCTCTGGACGTCGTGGCAAGGGATAGCACCTGGAGCTCTCCGAGTGTCTCTAATTTCCACCTACGTACCCTGGACCATTTGTCACGGCTGCGTGTGCCAACTATCCTCTCCCACGGGGATGCAGCACTGCTCTATACAGCCTATGGCTCGGTATGACCTTTGCAAACGAGATTCTTTCCGTCTTTAAACGACCGATGCAACAAAGTGCAACATTTGTGGGTCAGAAGAAACTGTTTAGGCCAAGAAGGCATAGGAAACCATGGACCCGGGGAAGGAAATCTGTCGCCGAATAAGATTGGATTGGTGTACATAGGAGATGTTGCTATATTGACATAGTCCAGGTGTTGGGGAAGTTTACAAAACATTTTAATAGGCTTGACGAAGGGTCTACGCCGGCCAGAAAGAAACAAACTTAGCTTTATTGAGACTACTGTGGAAGGCACCCTGAATTCGTGTGCGGCAGCTTACTGTTATTGCTGAAAAGAAAAATATACTGCAGTAGGGGAGGAACTTGGTGGACGTGCATGTTGGATGAATAGCGCGAAGGGCTGTTTATCTTTGTCTGTTTACACAAGTACGCGGTCAGTGCACTCTGCCCGTGACAAACTGAGGAAATGGAAACTTGAAATATGGCCAAGAAGCTTGAAAGGAAGCTAATGACCGCGCAACGAGTAATGGAACAGAAAATTATATATGTGTGACGTTAAGAGGCCGAGAGACATTAATATGGGTTAAATAGTTAATGGGGTACAGCATATTCTAGCAAGGATAAAGCAAAACTAAAGTAGCAGGTCATGCTTAGAAAGGAAAGCCGGTAGACTGAAAGAGTCACAGAATGGGTGCCAAGCAAAGGGAAATGCAGACGAAGGCGACGGAAGGCTATAGTGTCATGACATATCATATCATCAGATAATATATCACAACTATCATGCATATATATATATATATATATATATATATATATATATATCGAACACGATCGCTTCAAGCGATTGTGTCCGGATCGCAAAGATTTCATTTCTAATTGCCAACAACTCAAAAGTGCTCTCGTTAAACGGCAGTATCCGTCAAAGTTAATTGACAACGCCATATGCCGAGCAGATCAATTAAGCAGAGTCGATATTCTCAGCGAAAACCGGTTACGCGAAAGACGTAACGGCACCAATCTTGTACTAACATTCTCGGCATCAGCGCCAAAAGTCTTTTCTTTATTGAAACGCCACCACAATATCCTTTCCCAAAGTGAACATCTTCTCGATATTTTTCCTGAACCACCTCGCGTCGTGTACCGACGGTGTAAGAACCTCCGCGATATGTTAACATCCTCAAAATTAAATGAGCACAGCAAGACGTCTGGCTGCGCCCCATGCAACAAAACGCGTTGCAAGCTTTGTGAGCACGTGCAAAGCACAGAGAGTGATTAGTACGTCCTCAGACTTCACCCTAAAACTTCGCGGATCTTTCAATTGCGATACCTCGAATGTTGTATACATGCTTGAGTGCACAGTCTGCAGAAAACAGTATATTGGCCAAACAGAAACCTCGTTTCGAATGCGCTTTAAAGGGAAGCTGAAACACTTTTCGAAAAACATGGGTTCTCTGCGGCATTCTACAGTTTTGAGTCCCCTGAACACGAATATCTGGTTCAAAAAGGACGGAAACAAACGCAAGCGAGTGTTTTTTCATGAAAACGCGCACCAGCGCCTCAGGGCATCGCGCGAACGCCGCTGTTGCCCGTGATTGGTCGGGGCCACTGTGACGTCATTCGCGGCAGTCGATGGTCGGCGCCGCCGTTTCAGAGCATACCATGGCGTAGCACGCTGTTCTGTTATGGCTTCATAGCTGAGTTGTAAGCATTATGGAACGTTCTCGCTGTCTCGGACAGCTTGTATTTTCGCCGTACATGTTCGAACCGACAGCCGATACGGAAAACGATGGCGGCAACGACAATGTTGAGTGTGCCAACAGCGAGAGCGATGTGTGCACCTTCTCGCGCGTTGGAAATCTTAGCTGGTAGGTATGTTTTTTTTTATGTAGCTGCACGTTCCAATGACGGGAGAAAAAATGAGCTAAAGTGTCACTGAGAACATGCTGCTGGAAGAATGCCGAAGCACTAACTTCTCATTAGATTGTAAACACGGGTGCAATTCCGCGATGTCAAGCACCTTGCCGCTGCTTGTCTAAAGTCCCGTGGTTTTTTGAGTGTTGATACACGATCGCGAACATAAGTGCCGCGTTTCAAAGCGCGCACATGCGATGCTGCGAGGTACAGTCATGGAAGTTGCTTATCATACACATCCAGAGATGGCCGTAGGTATTATATGCGCAATATTCATACCATGGTTCGACGACTTTGCGATTGTGGCTCGATCAAGAATCGGTATGCGTGCTCCATGCTAGTGTTGACATAAAGATATTGGGCAGTTTTAGCACCGCCGTGTGGTAAACACGATAACTGCAACCGTACGTCGAATGTCACTAGGCAAGCATATACTCCATTTCATACCTCAGGTGCAACGCTGTACAAGCTACGCACGAAGTCCGATCACCAAAATTTATTACTGCGCGCGTTTCCGTCTATGCTTCGCAGCGTGCGAGCGGCGTTTGCTCGCGCGAGCATGCACGTGAAGCTGCCGCGACGGGCTGCAATTAAAAAATGCCGAAAAGAATATTGATTTAAAAGAACGTGTTAGCAGCCGTATAAGTACACGGATTGTTTCTATGGGTAAATTCTTTGTTTTTATTCATATATTTCATATTCATTTCATTCATATTTTTTCATTTCATTCATTTTTCATTCATTTCATTTTTTTTTCATTTCATACATGGAAAATTTTCTCAAAAATTGGGTCAAGAAACACCGAACTTTTTCGTTCCACTGCAAGAAGTATCTCAAGCCTCCACAGCGTTGCACCTGATGTTTGAAACGGAGCGTAGCAACGCTAGCAACAACGCGTTTCCGCATTTGTCGTAAGGCTATCCGGCTATCGCGGAAATGGTCCGAGCACAGCACAGTTGATTTCGTCGGCACGAACTTATCTCTCCTCACCGCACGGACCCACTGCGCTGCAAGCTTCTTGTCCTTCGGGAACCTGTGAAACACCACATCGTCTCGCCCGCCTGTGTTCGCGCAGCCGAATGCTGCACAGAACGAGGGCATGTTGGGCGCCCTTGGCTGTAGGCACTCACGCAGCACAGAAGGAAAGAACAGTTTACGAAAATCGCAAAAGAAAACAAACGTGAGCGGCGGCGGCGGCAGATCTCTCGTAGCGTCGTTCAGTAAAGCGCAGGACGGAAAGAGGCATGCCAGCACATGCCAGCACGCCGGTCCAGCAGCTCGGTCCCCACGAATGACGTCACTCTCGCCGGTTCTCTCCTCTGGCAACCACTTCACCCGGCTCTCCGGGAAGCGAGGGGGGCGTGTCCGCGGGGGTGATTTAGAAAGCGATTTCCGCCCCTTATATTAAAGAAACGAAGAAAAAAATTTCGGAATCGTAAATTATTAGGTCTGTTCTTCCCAATCCCAGCAATTCATGGAAATTGAAAACCGTTTCAGCTTCCCTTTAATAACCACAGATCGCATGCTAATACACTTCCTAACCTACCGTTATCAAGACATGCTCGCTAACCAGGCTATTCTTTCGAAAAACTCAGGGCCACTATACTTGAATCAGGTTTTCATTCCCATCACGATCACGAAGTCCGTGAGTCTTACCTAATCTATAAGTTTAACACCGGGTCATCTAGCATTAATAAAAGCACAGGCACACTAACCAGCGTGCCTACTAAGCATCCTTGACATTAGCCGTGGCGCCTTATGTACGCCATAAGACGCAGCTTTCTTTCAAGAACCCTCTATTATTAATGGCTTTTTTTCGCTGTTGCATCAATTCTGTGTCACATAATGTCCATAGTCTGCACACGACACTGTATTTCACCGTACGCATGCCGATAAAAGCCCTGGTCATTCATCCTGCTCGCTATGACGACTACTGAGCAGTGCGCTTCACCCGCACCCTGAATGCACTATCGCACGGTGCCTTATTATCTCAATGTCTCTTTTTATTGTATTTTTTTCATTTATTGTTGATTTCAAGTGGTTTGCATTGTAATATTGAGTAAACGAACGATTAATTTCTGCACTGTGCGCCACGTGTGTGGTATCGCTATCGCCAATGGTATCGCTATATTTATGTTGTTTTTTCTTGTTGTTATCATTGCGCACAACTTTATCTGATGTATCGCGGGTTTATAAGGAAGCCCAAATGCATGTACATATTACTTTGAGAAAGGCTGGTCCACCAGCCGAAACGTCAGTCAGATATACTGTGGTTATTGAACGTACGTCGTACTCTTCTTCATTTTACTACCAGGGCCAGCGCGATTTCCTCAGCCATAAATATATATATATATATATATATATATATATATATATATATATATATATATATATATATATATATATATATATATATATATATATATATATATATATATATAGTCAGCTTCGTCTTTGTTGAGCATCATCGCTGATGATCTTACACCCAAAGTGCTCAGTAAAGAAAATGTGAATTTCAGAACGGGCAACGTTGTAGGAGTCATTTGAAGTGCAATTTTAAAGGAAGCTGCCAATGTGTGAAACATTGGCTCCGTCTTTTCACGGCTTCATAGAGTTTTATGACAACGAGCTATTATAGTACGACGTGCGCTAAGCTGAGGCGCAGAAACAGCACGAGGCGGATGGCGGGACGACTGACAGGAGAGGCCGAATGAACAGGACGTCGCAGTTGATAAAGGCGACACCGGGTTTGTGAAAGAGCCACACAACAACGGCACCTACTCATTTCCCGCCACGGAAGTTGCCCGATGCGCCGATAGCTCGGTTTCCGCGTCTTTCAGCCGCATGCCGAGTGACCGGAAGCGGAGCCAACTTGTTGCCTTTACGAAATGAGTTAGCTGTTAAGTGTGGAGCATACTGCGCATTCGGGGTGTAGGAAGGAAGGATGCGCCAGCTCATTGAAACCGCAGTGACAAGGCGCGGCGACAATGCTTGCTTATGCCGGTTTAGGTTTCTGACTTCGTAGGATTTATTCCCCCCCAAAACATGGTTGCGACCTTCCCAAATCGCCAAGAACCGGGTACACTTCTCTTCGGACAGCTGGGGCCTTCAAATAGTTCACCTCTGAGGGTGTCGTGAAACGCCGCCGTTACAGTTGCTGTGAGTCACTATGCGCAGGAAAAGCAACGAATTGTTTAAGCAGTTCTGTGGTGCCAGTTATAAGGAGTGAAGTAGTGTATTGGGATGGTTTACCTCAACGTTTGTCGTGAAACGTGTGGCGTAGAACGGAGGTTTTTTTGCGGTGTCTATAGGAATGTTGCAGCAGCACAGTGGTTCGAGACGCTGTACACGGGCACCGCTGTGCCCACCCTGTCCTTTCGGTGGAGGAACGTCTCCTTCTTTTGCACCGATTAGGCCGAAGAAAAGCCGTCCAATGCTTTAAAGCCGTCCAACAGACCATTTTCTCGCTCACTTGCTAAGAATGGTGAGCGC
This sequence comes from Dermacentor variabilis, assembly GCF_050947875.1. Lineage (NCBI taxonomy): Eukaryota > Metazoa > Arthropoda > Arachnida > Ixodida > Ixodidae > Dermacentor > Dermacentor variabilis. The sequence goes on from NC_134568.1 coordinate 136,537,434, forward strand.
CCTTGCGCCAGAAAAATCTACGTACACGTCATCATCACGACATTCGCTGAATTGAAAAGAAATAGCCTAAATGGCCTAAACTAAAAAGCAAAAAAACATGACATTAATAATAACAAAACTGATGCATAATGTTCGCAATGCGAACTCCGAAAGTAAAAGAGATTTCGCATCACCATAAACAGCAGCTGAATTTCAAAATTAAAAAAAGGGGAATGCATTACAATTTCGCTGCCGAATTGCCACATAAACAAATTTTCTGAATAGGCAACTGGCCCAAGATTATACTAACAGAATTAATTAGCGATTTTTTATTAAACAGTATTCTGAAACTAAAGTTACTAACGCCAAGATATGTCCGCCTCAAGTCCTCTGCAGAAACGCCGCGTTCATTACCCTCATAGCCATTAAAAAAATCAGCATAGTCTAAAGAAAAGACATTTGGCGTGATTGTTAAACATGCATATATACGTATAAGCTTCCGTCTTTTAACAGGATTAAGAACTGCGCATTTCTGGAGATATACTTTTTCTTGCTTTTTATTTATCAGCACCACCTGGCTCCGATGTGTCCATATGTGCGTTCCTATACGTTCGTGCAAATATAGTATTGCTGTTAGTTCTAATATATGAGGCCAGACTTGGCAATAATGCTCAAACTGCTCCCCTTAGTGTGATCTTCTGGTCCTACCTTTTATGTTAGTGCTATAAAAATTAGCCATAGGAAATCCGCTCGCCAAGCGCGTCTAATAGGTAAAATGTACGTAATTTGTCACTCAAGTAACGCCCGTACCTCTAGGCGCTTCAGGCCATACCCTCTAAAGGCCGGGTTCCACTGTATTTAAGAAAGGTTGCTCGAACGCGCATGCACACACACACGCACAGACACACACCTACCTATACCCACCTAGCGACCGTTGCTTTGCGTGCAACTAAAGTGTATCTAGAATTCCTGCGGTATACAAGCCTCACTGGACCAATGCACAGAATCTGTGTGCTAGTGTGTTTCGCGCGTGTTCGTCTATGTGTGTGCGGTTTTTTTAATGCAATTGGGCATTCTTGGGGAACTTCGCCCACTTTGCAATATGTATGTATGTATGTATGTATGTATGTATGTATGTATGTATGTATGTATGTATGTATGTATGTATGTATGTATGTATGTAATATGTATGTATGTATGTATGTATGTATGTATGTATGTATGTATGTATGTATGTATGTATTTGGTACGGCCATATCTAACATTTCACGCGGACCCTCAATGAAAAAAATGCTTTAAAGTTTCCCCTGTGCTGCACGGAATCGAACCCGCGTCACACGCCGACTTAGCCGTAAAGCCGCTAGATGACCCAGCGTGTCCAGAGTGAAGCGCGAGGGAGCAGCACAGCTGCAATAGCTGCCTCATATATGACGCGTTTCGACGGTGTCAGTACTGTATGTAGCTGCAGACTGCTTTAATGCCAATCGAATTAACGTCGACATTCATCGTGAGATGAGTTCCGCCGGATTTTTCTTTTCCGTGAGTCTTCATATTTCATTCCTGGAGTGACATGCCAAGCATGTCGCTAGGCTAACTTCTCCAGTTATCATTGAAACTCTCTCTCTCTCTCTCTCTGCATTTTTAGTGTGGTAACAGACACCACCTCGTCGCAAAGGGGACGCCGCCTGTGTTATCATAATAATCGCTATGGAGGTGGCTATTCTTCTTATGTGTATGTGTGTGTGCGTGTGCGTGTGCGGGTACACACACACACACACACACACACACACACACACACACACACACACACACACACACACACACACACACACACACACACACACACACACACACACACACACACACACACACACACACACACACACACACACACACACACACACACACACACACACACACACAAGTCCTACGTCTTACGTCGTACTAATTGCACAACCGCAATATAGGCAGGTATCTTTGGAGCAGTGAGGCGGCGCAAGATATAGCCATTCCGCACTTCGTGATAGCCAAGTGGAGCGCATTCATCAATGAAGCGAACTGCAATAAAAACAAAACTAAGGTATCGTTAATCGAGTGCGTTGCTCTTGGCTTTCCGCTTGGCTTTGATGTCATCGCTGCTTGATTGCAGATGCACCGATGCTCGCGAAAATCCATAACTAATTCGTTTGCTGCATTTATACGGCTATACCACTGCTGATATCGCTTTCCGTAGACGACCAGCTTTCATTTGAGGCAAAAGTCTCGGCGCCAAAATTTATAATCAGCCGATACATTTAAGGGCTACATGACTTCCGAATGTGTTACTTTCGTTATTTTGATGCAATTATGGCCAAACAGTCTAATGTTAATGTTATTAGCACGCTGAACCTTAACAAAGATTAGAAAGGGAGCCAAAGCCAAAACGGGGCCATGAGGATCGCGAGGCAGTACGTACGTGAGAGTTGCTTAAGACAACATGAATCTTCACAAATTCTGTGCTGTAGATAAATCGTAGGCAATTCAGGTGATTAAAGGGTCATGTAACTGACGTCGATATAAGTTTCTTGAGCAATTTCTTGTCAGATAGCCCATCAAACGCCTTCCAGAAGCCTGTTAGTATTGAGTTGATTTGTTTTTGATTGTTACTAGTCAGCAATAAGTCATGAAGCAGTTCTTGCGACCTGCGTCACCGTTGAAAGGCCACGATGGAAACCGTGTCGAAATAGTGGTAAGCTTTTCTAAGTTTCAAAACATTGGCGAACATGCGTGTCACTACTATCGGTAATTTATATACACAGCATAGAACTAGCTGAGACGGTCCTGAAGACAAAAACATAACTCGCACTTCCAGACTTGAGCACTACAGTCCTTTGTATTATTTTCCAGTCTTCTGGCAGGACACGTGTTGATAAGGTTTAATAAGTCCGGCGCTCACGTATTCACCTTGCGCACCTATTCCCATTGTGCCCCCTTGCTCCCGAGATCCTCGTATGGACGCTGCTTTCTCCATCGAAGAACTGGAGGCCGCACTTGCTGGGTGCAGGCGATCTTCGTCACCAGGACACGATGGCATCAATACTCTTGCAAACCTTTCAAACCTTGGTCAAGAGGCCAGAGATGCCCTTCTTGGCCTATACAACGCATCATGGCGTGACGGCCTGGTCCCTACAACGTGGAAATCCAGTCGGCTTGTTCCCCTCCTCAAGGCTGGCAAATCCCCGTTGGAATTGTCATCTTACCGTCCAATAGCACTGGCCAGCTGTGTCGGCAAGGTAATGGAGAGAATGATCCTTGCACGGTTAGAATGGTACTTGGAATTTTGCAACGTCTATCCAGAGGTAATGGCTGGTTTTCGACGTGGCCACTCGTCAATAGATAGCGTTATCGACCTGGTAACAAACGTACAACACCAGAAACATCTGAAACGAATCACTGCGGCCCTATTCCTTGATGTTAAAGGTGCATACGATAATGTAGATCATCATGCAATTCTGGACGCCTTAGAATCTGTAGGGATTGGTTGACGCACCTTTCGCTGGATATGCAACTGTTTGAATGGAAGATCTTTCTTTATTTTGACTGAAAACGGACCAACGCCATCTAGCTATACCAGTCGTGGGGTACCGCAAGGCGGAGTACTCAGCCCTATCCTTTTCAACCTGGTGCTCGTTGGTCTCGCTGATTCGTTACCGCAAACCGTTCAGCTCTCCGTATATGCAGACGACATTTGCATATGGGGCTTCAGGCGTGACACGTGTACAAGTCTGCGCACGACTTCAGAAAGCCTCAACGGCTGTGTCAACATACCCAAGAAGACAAGGCCTGGAGCTTTCCGCTGAGAAATGTGCACTCGTTGCTTTTACTCGCAAAGCGATGGCCCCGAATGCTTTGCGGATTAATGACCAAATTATACGATATAGACGAACGCACCGATTTCTTGGCGTCATCATTGATAGAGACTTGTTTTGGAGCCCTCACATCTCGTACATGACAAAGCGTTTGGCCGCCATTGTGGACCTTCTTGCGTTTCTCGGCGGGAAGTCCTGCGGCGCAACAGTACCATCAATGTTGCAACTATATAGATCACTGTTTTTGGGCTTCGTGCGGTACCAGCTTACCTGTACTAGGAAATACTTGCACTACGAATATTCGTAAACTCCAGAGCGTGCAAGCCCAAGCACTCAGAACTTGTCTCGGTCTTCCCAAACCTACGTCATCGATTGCGACAGTGGCCATAACCAGAGACGCTCCTTTGACCGTCTACATTGATACAGATGTCCTGAGAGCACACATCCGACACCTGACTAGGATTCCCTCACACCATCTTGCTTGCTTGTCAGCAAAAAGGCCACTTTCAACTTTTGCTAAAACTATTGTAAGACATCAGTCCTACTTGCCATCAGAATTTACGCCCGCTACACGATTGTCAGTTCCATTGTGGTGTCTGCACCGGCCGCACGTGCAACTGACAATTCCAGGAATCAGAAAGAAAGCTGGAGCCCCATTGCAAGCTTTGAAACAAGAAACTTTGGAGCACATTCACAACGTGCACAGATTCCGGCAACGTGTATACACAGATGGTTCAGTAAAACTCAACAGCTCTGCTGCTGCAGTCGTCATCTCGGCACAATCTGAGGAAATCAAATTAAGAACTTCATGTGTGACCACATCGACGGGTGAAGAACTTGCGGCACTCCGCGATGCACTTGATTTCATTAAGCAGAAGCCACCGCAACAATGGACAGTCTTTAGTGACTCCAAGGCAGCCCTTCAGCGCTTACGAAGCCCAATGCGCCACAGACCCAATGAACAACTGGCCTCAGAAATTTGGCACATATATCATCAAAGCCATGACAAGGGACACAGCATAATCTTTCAGTGGCTTCCAGGACATTGTAACATCAGCGGGAATGACCACGCCGACGAAGCCGCCCGATCTGCACATGAAAGTGGTCAACGAGTCTTCATTCCGCTTTCGCGAACAGACGCTGCGGCTGAGCTGCGATTGATGTCCCGTGAGTGTACTTTGCCCCTGTGGGGCTCAAATGTTTTCACCGTGTGTCGGTTGCGTTCGTTGTCTCCGGACATACGGATGCACCTCACGCCTGGATTACGACGACGTGAACAGACCATGCTCTCCCGTCTGTGGCTAGGCGTTGCCTTTACAAACTCATATGCTTTCCTCATAGGAATGGCCAACAGCCCCACGTGCGACACATGTAACATCGACGAGACGCTCGCACATATTATCTGTGTCTGCCCGCGATACAGTGCTCAGAGACAAGTGATGTGCAGAGTACTGGACCAGTTGGACAATCGTCCACTTTCAGAACTAAAAGCTTTAGGCCAATGCTCCGAAAGAACATCTGCGTTGAAGGCCTTACTCGCGCTATTAAGGTTCTTGCAGTCTACGGGGCTTCACGACAGACTCTAAGAATGCCGCACCCTACCGCTCTGTAGTGTACGCGCTTTGTTCGTGCTTGTCTCCCTTTCTTTCTATCTCCCCCTTCTACTTTGTTTCTCTTTTTATCCCCCTTAACCCTTCCCCCTGCGCAGGGTAGCCAACCGGAACTACCTCTGGTTAACCTCCCTGCCTTTCTCTGCATTATTTTCTCTCTCTCTCTCTTACTATTACAAAAATATACTATTTGGCTGCCCGTTTCGCGCATCTTATAAGAAATGCGGTTTAGTAGGTTTTCAAGTTTTAAGTCATTTCCTAAACTTTATATATATATATATATATATATATATATATATATATATATATATATATATAGAGAGAGAGAGAGAGAGAGAATATGATGAAATTAAAAGCAGGGAGCTTAACCAGAAAATCTGCAAACTCTTCAATGTCAAGCATGCATAAGGCTCTAGGCTAATGCCCTTGTGTCGCCATCCACCAGAAAAAGCCTGAACCACTAGTCTGCTTTCCTTCCGTGTCTGCAGAGAGCAACGCCGACTTTCCGTTCCGTGCTCACGGTATGCACGGAATTATTGCATTATTTATTCATTTTAATTATTTTACCGCTACGCTCCTTTATGTTCCTTCGTCGTAATCATCCTCGTCATTGTAATTGAAGGCAGCCGGCTAATATGTCTTTTTCTCGATCCTGGCATGTGTCCGCTAGTATTTCGAATTCTATAACTGTTTGTAAGAACAGGTGCCGGTCAACCGCGAACTTAAGAGAGAGAGAGAGAGAGAGAGAGAGAGAGGCTTCAATGATATGCTGGAGATGCTAACCTGACTGTTCGCCTGACATGCTACTCCAGGTTCTGAGTGATGATTATGATATATGCAGTGATAAACACTTAACAACACACAGGCACACGCACACACACACACACCGAAAGCGGCCTGCTAATGAGAAAGCATTCGTAAAGAACAAAAATCTTCGTGAATGCGGCCCCAGATCCTCGGTTGAAAGTTAAGTGTAGAATTTGTCAGTCAGAATGCACGGGACACCACCGTAGTTTCGCGGTGTCTGATGCAGGAGAGCGCTACTGTTTGCACAATGAAACTGTGTCGTTGCCATAGACGAGCGGCAAAGGCACTGCGTGGGACCTTTAGACCATTCGGTTTGGATTTAGAGGGTGGTGTAACTTAACGCACTTAGAGAGCGCAAGGTTGTCTTCCGCGCTCCAAAGCCATAGAACGCTATTGTTCTGTTTCAACAGCCGAATTTTTGTAGTTTTGTGGATATCAGTTGCCCAGAGGGACCAGAAATGCGTTTCATTATGAGTGGAGCAGAAATGTCGACCTGAGGTACATTCCTCTAGACAGCTACATTACGCTTATTGATGAAGGGGAAGAGGGCAAGAAATAGAAGCAAGACGGGCAAAGATAAGGTCAGAGGCATGTCATGATTGAAAGTGACGCGAGGCTGTTCGGTAATCTGAATAAAGGAGCATTGTTAGGTAAACCGCTATTCAACCATGCAGGTCTTAATAGTTACGTAACTGGACACAAGAAGGAGTTTGCTGGAACCGATTTACCCACGGATGTGCAACATACGTCGGAGTAAAAACACACAAAGACCGCCTGTAGCCACAATCAACCGCCTGCCACCAACAGTGCAAGAGACAAGATGTCGTTAACGAGCGCTCCGAGTCGTCGTGCAACGTATAAAGTGAGAGAGACAGAAGGAAGGGGAAATACAGGGAGGTTAACCAGATGGGAAGATCCGGTTTGCTACCCTACGCTGGGAGAGAGGAGAGGGGAGGTAAAGTGATAGGAAAGTAGAGAGAGAGAAAATGAAGGGGAGCGCAAATACACAATCATAGTCGGTAACTATGGTGGCATACTATCATCGTACAGCACAGTAGCACTGTGGCACTATAAGCATCAGTTCAGGCTGCAACCACTTGTCCAAGTCTGTTGTCCTTTAAAACTGCAACAGTGCACTCGTAGCGCTCCGCTGCGATGGCTTGTAATGTCGGCATTCTAAAATGACTTCCTCTGTCAAAGGTTGTTTATCAAAACGCGCTGTCGCGATTGAGAGCGATCGTTTCTATAAGTTGTAGCGAGGACAGCCGCAGAGGACGTGTTCAAGAGGCTCCTCGCTACCACAGTCATCACATGAAGCGTCGTTGGTCCATCTGATTAGGAAAGTAAAAGACTTCGTAAACGCCACGCCGAGCCATATTCGACAAAGCAGGGTAGCATCGCCCCGGCAGAGTTCAGCTGGGATGCGAAGGCGGAGAGAAGAGTCTAGGTGGAGCAGCCGGATGCCTTGAAAACTTCGGGTGTTCCACACGGAGAACGTGATATACATTCGAAGTTTCCTAGCGGCATCTGTCCTTGATAACGGCATCGACTCCTCTTTGCGCCTTGAGGAGCTCACTTAGCAGCATTATCGACGTGTTTGTTACCTATGACGCCACGGTCACTTGAAAGTCACCGAAATGTCACGTGATATCCTTTCTCAGCCAAGGAATTGATTAATTCTCTAATCTCGAGCACCAGTTGTTCGTGTGGTCTGCGACGCAGGGCTGATAGTAAAGACTGCATGCTGCCTTCGAGTCACTGTATATTGACCATCTTAGAGTTTGTTCTTGGCTGATGAGACGAAGTGCAGCACGCAGAGCTGAGTGTTCCGCAGCCGTCAATGTCGTTCAGTGACACGTCTTGAAACTGATGGCGCTGGCTCTCGCTGGGAAAACAATTGCTCCAGAGGAACAGTGGGGAATTGCTGATCCATCAGTATATGTACGTGGTCGGCGTACTTCTTGTGCAAATGGAAAAGAGGTGATTGTTTAAGAGCAGGTGGTGACAGCTCAGATTTTAACATGATTCCTGGTATGTTGAGGTGCACGGCAGGTCGAGCCAAGCACCATGGATGAATTGATGGCTTAGTTGCCGGGATGAAGTCTGATGGAAGGCGGGCGAATAATTCTAAACCGTAAGAAAAAATGATGCCTGTGGCTTTTCTGACGGTAATGTTGCAGCATGTAGGGAACGGTCTCCGGCAAAGTGCTCGAGCGAAGTGCCTAATGTGCACTCTCAGCCCTTCCACCCCAATGTGAGTTTGTATTGGTTGGTCTCGAGCGATTGCAATAGTCGCCCCTGCTGATGCGCATTTTTGGCAAACCAAGACAAGCTCTGAGAGTCCGAGCTTGAATAGCCTGTAGAGCACGAATATTTGTCCTGCAAGTGTTGGTCAGTACGGGCAAACTGTATCTAAAAAAGCCCAGAAAAAGTGCCCTGTACAATTCCAACATGGCATGCACTGGCACTCCTCAAGTCTTTCTACCCAGAAACTTGAAAAGCTGGGAGACTGCTGTCAGGCGCCTTTTCAAGTAGGTCACGTGTGGGATCCATAAGAGCTCTCTATCACTTATTACGCAAAGAAATCTGTTTGTCTTCTCATAAGAGATTATCTGACCATTTATAGAGATGGAGTAGGATGCCATGGGTTTGCGAGTGAGTGCCACCAGTGCACATTTGTCTGACAACGTTTGGAGACCTTGGTTTTGGAGGTATACAGCTGTCAGAGTAGCAGCTTTCTGAAGTTTTGCACGTATCTGAGGACATGTCACACCTGAAGTTCATACACATATGTCGTCTTCGTACATTGATATCCTAATTGCTGCTGGCAGATGTTCAACGAGACTAATGAGTGCAAGGTTGAATAGGGTGGGGCTTACTACTTCGCCGTGAGAAACGCTTCGGTAGGTGTATATAGTGTCGTGCAGTTTGGCCATCGCCGGTACACACAAAGAACGATCTCATAAATAGGCAGTTAGAAATCCATTGAAAAACTCGACCCCCAAAGCACACCATCTCAAGAGCATCGAGGATAGCCTCTTGAAATGCGTTATCGTATGCCCCTTTGACATCTAAGGATAAACTAAAGGTAATCTTTCATTTGACTTTTGATGCTGGACATACGTAGTGAGAGTAACAACGTTGCATGTATATTGATGGGCGATCTCGTCGAAAGCCAGCCATGTAATTTGGATACATGCTGTAGTGTTCCAGGTACCACGCTAAGCGGACAAGGATCATATTTTCCGTTATCTTTCGCTCACAGTTGGCCAGCGCTACTGGGCGGTATGAGATGAGTTAGAATGGAGACTTGCCATGCTTCAGGAGAGGGACCAAGCGGCTTGTCTTCTATTCTTCGGGATCGAACCATGCCATCACTCCCGTGGGTCTCGATTTCTAACAACCATTAGCACATCTTGTGAAAGAGCTGGAGGCTAAAGCTAGGTCAAGAGAGCTGTCATAATTCATGCCTCGTAAGAACGTTGTGCTGCCGTCATTCCCGAGTGAAAGGCCGCGTTTGCAGGTGAAGGTTGCTAGTTTGTCCTCTTGCATTTGCCCTCGTGCTTCAACATACCATATGGTGTGTATTAAGATACCCGATGATGACCCATGGAGCAGGATACACCGTCAAGAAGATGTTTGTTAATCTTTTGGAATCAAAGTAATTTGAAGGCGACATATAAGCGCCTACAAGTGTAAACACGAGTTCGCCCTTGTTAACTGTTAGGCAAACATATTGATTGTCATCGCGACGTGGAATCGGTTGGCGAACATAGGTGAGCTCACGACGAATAAAAACGATTACTTTGCTGCATGCACCAGTTGCTGTGAACATAACAGCTTCATATCCCGATAACCTGACTGGTTTTGATACGTCAGGTTCACATATCACAATTATTGGGAACATATATTAATATATATAAACTGATTAAACTCAGAAAGGCGTGACTTTAGACCTCTTGCGTTCCACTGGGTGATTTGCGCTGCCTTGACTTCTTGAAAGGATGGGTGATGGTTGGCCATGTCTCTATTCGAGAGATTCAAGCCCCGGGCTTAAGGCATCCAGTACTTTCAGTGAACTTTGAGCAGGCGTGGTTCCAAGGTTCTACAAAATCACTCGAATGCTGTCTATGAGGGAAGGAAGCATTCAAATTACTTGACGATCTGCTTTAAGCGTATCATCAACAGCTGGAGTAGGCTCCCGAGTGGGCTTGACAATCTGTGGTTATGCGGGAAGTTGGTGGCTCACAAACACAGGCCATTCTTCTGGAGAAACGTTCCTTCAACTGAATTTCGTGTGCTGTTCAACTTTTTTGTGGCCTGACTGGAGAATGTGGGTGCCATCATGGAAGAGACACTCTCCTTTCGTGCCACTGCTTTCTTTTTTTTTTTGAGGACGTTGCGTGACACCGACACCAGATTGTTTCAGCAGCCTCCTTGTGCGACGAATTGTTCCGAACCATTTGCTTGAGAGCTGCGATCTCCTTCTTGATGCGAAGGCAGTCTTTAGACGCGGTAGCATGACAGCCATTACATTTGTTGCACTTCAGGACAACAGGCCAGCACGTGTACGTCTTCCGCATGAAGTTCAGCACAGCGGAGATACATAATGAGTTGGGACAGACCCTCTTGACATGTCCAAGTCTGAAGTCCTAATGGCATTGAAGAGCCTTTTAGCACAAATGGCCGAACAGGGTGTCGGAAGTGACCGACTGACTTAAGATGGTATGCAATCTTCTTTTAAAATCAGTTTGACGCAGCATGATGACAACACCCTCACTTGCTGATTTGACAAGGATATGAAAGACCGCGTTGGAAATGCCAATATCACTGTCTTAAATTACACCCGCTAAAGAATGCATCGTCCGCCTGGATACCTCTGTGATTTGTTATTCAAGACTGGACGTTGCGCTTCCCCGCTTTGTGCCTTCTGTGATGATATGGGCGACATTGAACATTTCATTTGGCTATGCCCGCAGTTCGCTACAGAAAGAAAAGCAATGGTGGACAGCCTACGAAAGAGTGTTCTCACGCACAGGACATTTGAAGATGTCGTTTTCCTCGAAAGGCCCGCGACAATCAGAAAGAGAGTGCAACGACTGCTGATTGCCTTCCTGCGAGACACGGAGCTCATCGACACCTGGTGACACCCGATCTCAACTCACAGGAGGCTTAGGCGGTACAATTGCCGGCTATTTCTGCCAGGCTAAACCCGCCTGCTGCAGCACTACTACCACCACCACCACTACCGTGATTTGTTGCAGTTTTTCCAGCGCACTCTCGTTCGAAACATCGACTGCGAGGACATTTCCTCGTGGATTTATCCGAATGCCCTTAATTTCATTAGGCACTACCCCTTCCAAGAAAACAGATAGTGCTTGCCTGTTGAACAATTGTAGGTTGCTTGAAGACTCCTCGGGCACGACGACGGTGGCGTGAGGCCAGCGTTCAGGCCTTGACTTCAGAGTCGCCGTGCTCGCTCGCGTTGATGCATGCGCCTTGAAATTCCTCCTTTTGGCCCTCTTTCTGCGGACAGAGATGAATGCAATGAGTAGCCACCCGACGCGCAGTACAGTTGAGTGTCCTCGGTGTCGCTGAGTTAGCTTCCTCTCTTTATTGCGAAAGACAACCGTGACGACTTCTGTCCGGGCGGGCCTCTGGAAGGTTCCGCGCCCGTGGCCACAAGACAGAGAGACGAGGCGCCAGGAAATTCCGAAGACTTCGCAAAAACCAGAGAACACAGAAGCGTTCTGCGAAGAACGGTGCGTCTGTTGCGTGTGCCGAGGTATGTGTGGCCGGCAGGAGGTCAGGACCCCACTTCACGCAGGGTCAGAGACGAGGAGAGCTTTCTCGGCGGAGAATTCTTTATACGATGTTTACATGTTGTGGTAATTACAGTAAAAGCTCAACAGAGCAGCTGTAATCTGCTTAAATAACATTTCTCAGTCCTCAGATTCCCCAGACTGTCCCTGAGGACGAAACAAAGTCGAGGGAGAGAAGGTCCGGGCAGCCTTCTTGGTAATAACTCCACTTTCGCTGGTCGGCGCCCTCGTGGAACCACGCTGCGGCGTTGGGCAGATCTGGCGTTGGGTCAGAGTGGTGTGCCGGGCAAGTTTTCTGGCCCGGCATAGTCCAAAGGGAACTGCCAGGCAAGGGGTCGAAACACAGCACTAATTTGGAAATCGTCACAAAGGCAGCGGGAGTAGTAGTAGTAGTAGTAGTAGTAGTAGTAGTAGTAGTAGTAGTAGTAGTAGTAGTAGTAGTAGTAATAGTAGTAGTAGAAGTAGTAGTAGTAAACTTTATTTCGAAAAAAATTGTACGATGAACTGGGCCCCTTAGTGCAGGCTGGTGTGGTGGCTGCAGTCAGCCACTCGGCTGTAGGGGGTAGGGTGAGGAAGGAGCCGTTGGGAAGTGTTGGGAATGGAGGCCCGCAGTGTCATGTATGTGCGGAGTGTTTCGGTAACCGCCACAGATCCCGGACTGTGACGGAGGCTCTGTTACCTGTCCCCATATAAGGTGTTGTCTAGCTGGTGTATGTAAGGTGTTTGTTTGTGCTTGGCGAATGAGTGTGCCCTGTCGTCTGGTGAGCTGTGGGCTGAGAGTGAAAATATGTCTTCTGTCTTCTCTGTATGGTGCTATGGTGGTCATTGCGGTCTGTATGGTCATTATGGTGGTCATTGCTGGCAAGCCGCGGTCAGTCAGTACCTTCTGCGCCATCTGGGAAGTCTGGCACCTGACGATCCGTACAAGGTCAGCAGCTCAGACCGTGTGGCGCAAGTACTAGGGGATAACCTTTCTGCTGTTAACTCGGGCTTCTCGGTTGACATTGAAGAGCTGTTCTATTCCCTTCCCCACGAAGACCTGTTCTGCGCAGTCCGGAACTGTATTGAACGATCTGGTGCTGTGTCTTTCCAGAATGCGTGTGGTATTTCTGTGGAAGGTTTTCTAGAGTTGCTTAAGGCATATCTTTCTTCAACCATTGTGAGTTTTCAGGATAAATTTTATGTGCAAAAACGCGGCATCTGCATCGGGTCGTGTGTAGCACCTGTTTTGTCTGAGATCCTTTTAGCCGAACTTGACCGCTCGCTAGCGCGGGTACTTTCTGACGACCGCATCGTTCGTGTGTTCCGATACGTCGATGATTTTTTTAATTCTTTTAAATTTAGACTACAACGATAACTTGACACAGGTGGCATCGGAGGTTTTAGCATCCTTTAAGTCTGCTTTTGCCAGTTTTAATTTTACTATTGAACTTCCTGAAAACTCTTGCTTGCAATTCTTAGACTTAAATTATTTTTTAACGATCCTGACCACCTCTGCTGGGCGTACATGCCTAGGTCGAAAAAAGCACTTCTACCCTTCAACTCGAGCCATTCGAAGCTGGTCAAGAGGGGGATTGCGTCAACGTGCCTCAGGGCTTCGTTAGTGAAGTCCTGTCCACACAAGGTTCAGTCTAGTTTTGATGCCCAGGCTGATCGCCATCGGTCGGCCGGCTTTCCGTTGGCCCTTCTTCAGGCTGTTGCCGAGTCCCTGTTGAAGTCCTTCCGACCAAGTTCAAAGCCTCGTGGGGCGGATCCACAGGAGAGGAGGAAGTATGTAGTTATGCCCTATGTCCACAGGGTCTCGCACGGCCTGAAGAGGGTCGCGGGAAAATTCGGCATACAGGTTCTCTTTTCGGCACCTTGTAAGCTGTCCAGTCTGTGCAATTTAGCTAGACCTGATAGGAAAAAGAAAATCGAGTGTACACTAACCACAGGAACAAGTTTGTGCCTTGTAGAGCGAATGTTAATTATGAGATTCCGCTGAGTTGTGGCAACGTGTACGTTGGACAAACAGGCCGTTGCATTAATATTCGATTATTAGAACATGCCAATTCATTAGATGATTCTAGAGGACAGCATCTTCCTAAGCATTGCAAGACCTGCAGGCATGACGGCAATGTTTGTACTCCACTTTTCGGCAGGACTAAGATTGTCGGACGCGCAAGCGATAAGAAAGAGCATGAAGTAATCGAAGCTTTAGAAATCGCGAGATTAGGGCCGGATAAATGTGTTAGTGAGGCTTCCATACATTTGTTCCGCAAGGAGCTGGCGTTTCTAGGCTTGACTACATGATAGCGGCATTGGTCTTTGCGGTTGGTGCGCATGCGTTCTGTTGTTGGTAGGAAAGCGGCGTTGGAGCATTAAACCAGTTGTTAGTCTGCGCCTGTGTCGTGTGGTTCTTTCTCTGTCTTGTTCTTTTTTGCGCAGTTTTTCTTTGTTCTCATAATGTCATACCAACTAGCCCCTCACCGTACGCTTCTAGACTTCATTGCGGGAGCCTTGTGAGAGGCTCGACTTGAGCATGGGATGGAGGGGGCCCGACGCAGTGCTTCTGGGGCGAGCAGGTTAACCCCTCCATTGCCCTACATTCCCGCGTGTCCCAGTATCCAGATGACCTCAGTGGGCAGATGCAGGTGTTTATGCAGGTCGCCTCACAGTAATCTTTGGGAAGTTGTCCGCTCTAATGTATCCGGCAGGCTTTCGTCGAATCTGTAAATGGGATATATTTCTCCGCAGTGGTTGGGGCGAGTTCAATTGCCTTGATAATGGCGGCAAGCTCAGCCCACTGTGGCTAAGTCTTCTTGATGGTTTGCGTGTGAGTGATCGTGCGGTGGGGATCGGTGGCGGCTAAGGTTGCTGCGCTGTTTTGATGACAGCATCGGTGTACAGGTGTTGTGTGGGTGTTGGCTCGGTGAACGTACTTGCAGCAGTACGTGATGCGCTGTTCTCTGCGTTCATGTGCCTTGGTGTGGGGGCTATTGTGAGCAGTGCTCGGGCACTTTTGCGGAGCGTGCTTGTAGCAGGCGGCGGGATGTCGGATTTGAAACCCAGTATTTGCAGTTTGCAGTATTCTTCTGCCTAATGTGGTATTGTTCAGTCTAATTTCGTGCCTGTGTTTGTGTGTGCTCATAAACTCTTCTAGGGTGTTATCGTTTCCTGCCTTCTCTAGCAGCTCTATACTTGTGTTGTGAGGCATTTCCATTGCAAGTTTGGTGGCTTTGCGAATTCCCAAGGATGTCGAGTTTGTTGTGCGTTGCCTCTGTGAGGTTAATGTATGGTACGTGATAGCGGAGGCGAGGCAAGAGTAAGGCGTCACGCAATCGCGGCCTGTCTGTCTCATGAAGCCCTCGGTGGCGATTGGAAATGCGCCGCATCATGTTCAAGACCTGTTCACCCTGCTTTAGCAAGTGCTGAACAGTCGCCGAACCTCCTCCATCCTGCTGCATGCGTAGGCCTAGTACTTTGATATTATGTGCTTGTGGAATGTATTCTCCTTTGTTCCGTATGGCGGGTGAGGGTCTCCAGCGCGTGGTGCGCGCGCGAAACAGCTCTGACTTCTCCGGCGAGCACTCTGAAACAATGCTCGCAGATGCTGCTTGAGCTGCATCTACTGCGCCTCGTATGGTGCACTGCATTTTCCTCGGAGAGCCTTTGTTGATCGACCAATATGTTCATGTCATCGGCACACAGTGTGTAACGTATATGTCAGGTATGTGGAGTAGAGCTCTCTGTACGCGACACATCGCTAAGTTGATCAGTGTTGGGGAGAGCATTGCTCCTTGCGGTATGCCCCTTTGTAGGTGTGGGTAAGCGTTACATGTCATATGGCTAATTTTGAGGGTGTACGTAGGGTGTCGCAAGCCCCGCACCTAATTGTATATCTTGGTGCCACAGTTGGTCGAAGAGAGCTCCGGAAGCATGGCATCGTGGGTCACGTTGTCGAAGGCTTTATTCAAATCAATGGCTAACATTGCTTTAAGTTGGGAGCTGCTGGGATGTTTGGTGATATCGTCATGTATCTGGTGTAGAAAAGGCGGGAGTCGTCCGTGGTGCGGCCGCTGCCGGACGCAGGCGGGGGTGCATTGATGCCGGCACGGGGAGGGACCGAACAGCAGTCCGTGAGCCTGTGGCCGCGTCCGTCGTGGACGCCGTGCCGCCGCAAAAAAAACCCGAGCCGTGCACGCAGTCGTCGTGTCCCCGAAGCAGGCACCATGTGGAAATGAATGCGGCCTCCATGGTCGCCACACCATAGCTCTGGCCTCCCGTCAAGCAAGCCCCAGGGCACAAACATAACAGTAGCTGGAACGTATATGAATGTGCGGTCGACCTGCGTACATTCAATTTATTATTACCGGGCACAGTTTTCGAAAGCCGCGCGCTGCTACGCGCCGTAGTGCGATGAGGGTAATAATCTTGGAACACGCCAACAAGATGCCGACCTAACGGATAGGGGCGGCATCAGAGGCTCTACCTGAATCGTGCGCTTAGTTATGGCCCTTGCACGAAGTGCGGGTGTCGGTGCATTCTTTTCACTAAACTTTAACACACTGAACATCATCATCATCATCATCATCATCATCATCATCATCCTGGTTACGCCCACTGCAGGGCAAAGGCCTCTCCCAGACTTCTCCAACAACCCCGGTTATGTACCAATTGTGGCCACGTCGTCCCTGCAAACTTCTTAATCTCATCCGCCCACCTAACTTTCCGCCGCCCCCTGCAACGCTTTCCTTCCCTTGGAATCCAGTCCGTAACCCTTAATGACCATCGGTTATCTTCTCTCCTCATTACATGTCCTGCCCATGCCCCCCATTTCTTTTTCTTGATTTCAACTAAGATGTCATTAACTCGCGTTTGTTCCCTCACCCAATCTGCTCTTTTCTTATCCCTTAATGTTACACCCATCATTCTTCTTTCCATAGCTCGTTGCGTCGTCCTCAATTTGAGTAGAACCCTTTTCGTAAGCCTCCAGGTTTCTGCCCCGTAGGTGAGTACTGGTAAGACACAGCTATTATACACTTTTCTCTTGAGGGATAATGGCAACCTGCTGTTCATGATCTGAGAATGCCTGCCAAACGCACCCCAGCCCATTATTATTCTTCTGATTATATCAGTCTCATGATCCGGATACGTGGTCACTATCTGCCCTAAGTAGATGTATTCCCTTACCACTTCCAGTGCCTTGCTACCTATTGTAAATTGCTGTTCTCTTCCGAGACTGTTAAACATTACTTTAGTTTTCTGCAGATTAATTTTTAGACCCACTCTTCTGCTTTGCCTCTC
This sequence comes from Dermacentor variabilis, assembly GCF_050947875.1. NCBI lineage: Eukaryota > Metazoa > Arthropoda > Arachnida > Ixodida > Ixodidae > Dermacentor > Dermacentor variabilis. Next base: position 136,554,786 of record NC_134568.1, read on the forward strand.
CAGGTCAGTGAGCATGCATTGCAATTGGTCCCCTGAGTTACTAAGCAAGGCAATATCATCAGCGAATCGCAAGTTACTAAGGTATTCTCCATTAACTTTTATCCCCAATTCTTCCCAATCCAGGTCTCTGAATACCTCCTGAAAACACGTATGTGAATAGCATTGGAGAGATCGTATCTCCCTGCCTGACACCTTTCTTTATTGGGATTTTGTTGCTTTCTTTATGGAGGACTACGGTGGCTGTGGAGCCGCTGTAGATATCTTTCAGTATTTTTACATACGGCTCGTCTACACCCTGATTCCGTAATGCCTCCATGACTGCTGAGGTTTCGACAGAATCAAACGCTTTCTCGTAATCAATGAAAGCTATATATAAGGGTTGGTTATATTGTGCACATTTCTCTATCACCTGATTGATAGTGTGAATATGGTCTATTGTTGAGTACCCTTTACGGAATCCTGCCTGGTCCTTTTCTTGACAGAAGTCTAAGGTGTTCCTGATTCTATTTGCGATTACCTTTGTAAATAGTTTGTAGGCAACTGACAGTAAGCTGGTCGGTCTATAATTTTTCAAGTCTTTGGCGTCCCCTTTCTTATGGATTAGGATTATGTTAGCGTTCTTCCAAGATTCCAAGACACTGAACAGTTGCACCAATAACCTGTTAGTGGGTCGAGGTTAACGTTTCTTGTACATGATTGAGAATCATTGCTTGGAAGTACTGTAGGCATTCTAAATAAAGAAGGTAAAATGTTGGAGGGAGAAGAAGCAGATAAAATAAAAGAGAGATAAGAGGGGAGAGAAAGATCGCTAGAAAAGCTGCAGCACTACAGGAGCAGTGGGGGTAAGGCAACTCTGGTCGCACTCGCAATGGAAGTTGGTAACATTTCGAATGGCGACACCTCAAATTTTCCAATTATTGCTGCTTTAGAACAACCTTCGAAAAAAAAAACAAAGGAAAACAAACCGACTTTACATTGCACGAAAAAAAAAGCTTTTGACGTAACCGGGGCGTTAGGGGGCATTCGCGTGACGCAGATTCATGAGCGAATGCGATAACTGTTTCAGTTCACGTGCGCGGTTCTTTTTCCCGCAGAAATTACGGTGCGATGCTACATTGATGATACACACCAAGTACTTACAAAGCAGGCACTTCTGCCACGTGGACACGTTGTTACGCACTGTCCGCGTAACACCCTCAGTGCGCAACGACGGGATAGCGCTGCGTCACCCAGTGAATGCCCCGGGAAAAAAAGTGCACCCTACGTGAAAAAAGATGATACTTACGGTCGTGCGCCTGTTTCCTTGTTGCAAGAGTAATTGCACAGCTTTAACGTTCCACTGCTGTATATCATTGTATTGAGTAATATGAACTAAACCTTAGTGGAGAGGCGTTGTTGAATTTATTTTGACTGTCAGTAGGACGGGGGGTGGGGGTTGACAAGCACAATTACTTTTTATTGTATCGTCTAATTAATTTTGACATTAGAGTCAAGATAATCTATGAAAATTTGCTGCACTTCTTCTTTTTTACGCTATCCAATGAGCATTTTATTTTAATCATCCTTAATCGACTTTTACTGTTCTGTAGTTACGAGGAACATTTCGAAGTGCAAAGCGCGTAGTATCGTTTCTTTTGGAACCTGATTCTTTTATTAGGTGCGCAGCAAGTGTGAGTTCGTTGTGAATTCATGCCCGGTCACTGATGTCACTGAATTCGGTTGGTGAATTCGTGCGCGGTCACTGATGTCACGAAACATTGTAACGTGCGGTATCACAGCATGATTTAATGAAGGGAGGGGGAGGAGAAATAACCTTTGCCTAAAATGAGCAAATAAAAGTTTTTTGGTCGTCCTCAGGTGGGTGGCTTCCTCAGTCCAGGATGCCATGGTCCCTCGCCGCCAGTCCTACCCTGACCGCCTGTCAGTACTGGTCCTCTAGGCTTGAGCTGGTCAGCTGATCCTCCCACTGCTTCGCGGTTGGTTGGAAAATGGTGGTGTGGAAGTGTTGTGCTAGCATTCCCATACCACATGGTATAGAGTGTTGGGGACTTGACAGTTCTTAAAAAGCATGAAAAAACAAATGAGAAGGGACGGAATGGGATCATTATAGTCTTTCTAATAGGGCACTCTTTACTTCCCCTTTCACTTCCCCTAGTGCAGGGTAGCAAGCCGGAGGTTTCAACTCTGGTTAACCTCGCTGATGGTCTCTCATTTCCATATCTCTCTCTCTCTCTCTCTGACAGTTCTTACATTTGTAGTTGTAGTTGGCTGGATACATATATCGTGAAGTATTGCGCCGCTCGGGAAAGTTTGTCTGTAGTTGGCACAAAGTGTGGCTGAGTCTTCTCTGGGTAGCTTGGGGTGTGGGCGAGGGTTGATTCTCCTTCCTAGTCTTTAATACGCTAAAATGCCCGTGTATCTCTTTGGAACCCTCTCGTCTGTATCCCCTGGAGGACGGTCGCCTAGCGAAGTAGCCCGGTTAGTACGTTCTCGGGCAGCGGCGTGCGCCGCCATAGGTTACCCGCTGAAAATCGCGTCCCGGGGTCCAGATTACGTATACTTCTGGGGGATCTTGCGACAACGGTGCAATCTTGCGACGACGACTACGGGCTCCTGCGACGACTATCTCAGTTTGCTAAAACTAAAGCAGTTAGATTTGCTCACGTCATTGCTCGCAATACGTGTATCGTGACTCACTTTGTCTTCTTCGACACTGAAACTATGGAGATCTTATCAAGGATAACAGTCGATCCTTCTCAGGAGAATCTTGCCTTTTCTTTACCAATCATCACTGACTCATCACGCAACGGCGCTGCCACGGGTAAATCGTGGCGCGCCTTACCTGAAGTGGCTTACGTCTAAAGATAAATCACACCACCCAATATCATCATTCTGAAATAGCGACCGCATTCGCAAATATTCTTTTTTACTTTTGATTAGTTGAAATTACAACCAGCCACTCAGACTTGGTCGGCACACTCCCCCATGTTTAATAAAACTTCGGCTGGGGCTAGTTGGTACACAGTATTAAGGTGAAAAAATCGGCGCAAACACCCCGGACAACCCAAAAAGAAGAGACGAGACAAGCACTGGCGCCAGTGCGTGTTTTATCTCTTCTTTGTGGTTGTCCTGTGTGGTTGCGCCGGTTTTTTTTTTTTCGCCGTAAAACACCATGTTTAAGGCCGGGGAATCGGTCATCAGTACTTTATACTCGGGACGGAACCCAAGGCTCTGAAGCTGGCTTCGCTAGCTCAGGCTAAGACCCTCGGCTCCTCTTTGCGGTCAGATGCATGTGTTCAGCAATCGTTAACGTTGCTGTGTACAACCATCCTGCCCAACTTCTTGTTGCCTTGTCACAAATACGAGTTAGTTGCGTCGAACAGCGTAAACTTCTCGAATACTGTCAGTGGAAATTGCAAATGTTTTTGCAAGGCGTATCGGCCAAGCAAAACACAGCTTTATTTGCCCCAAACTTTCTCTCTTGCAGTCAGAATGCCTTCTTTCTTCTCTAAATCCGAGGACACCTAAGCACTTCTTATGAGTTGTGAATGAGAAAGAATTAATGTCCAAAGTCTTCGAGTTATGAACTCCTCGCGGGCAAGCGAGCGCGTTTTCATTTGGCCCTTACCGAGGCGCATTTATAACGCAGGCGAGAGCTTGCGCGGGCAAAGAACGTTCGGATAACACAGGCTTCCGAGAGCGAGGGTGACGTGGCGTCGCGGCGATGCCGTCACGCAATAGCGCAGCAGCAGGTGTTCCTTTTCGCCCGCTCTGCTCCGTCGAGGCCCGAGCCACCATCGCCAGAATACAGTGGCGCCGTATAGCGGAGAAGCGTAATGAAGTGGTGCCGACATGTGGAGGCTATACGCATCGCTCGCTCCTTCGCGTACACCCCGCATACCTTATCCCCGTACGCAGCAAGTCGGACCAGAAGTCTGACTGACCATGTAACCATGTGCACCATGTCTTCTGCTGCTTGGCTCGGGCCCACGGCACCGCAACGCACGGTAGAGCTCACGCATGCGCAATTCGCGGCAGCACTGGCGGCGGTGAAATTGGGAGAACTCACGAATGCGCAGTCCATTTCCACCCCCCATCCCTCCCACAGCCGCTGCATAGTTCAGGTACGCATCCGCGGCCAATAAAAGATAAATAGGTAAATTAAAATAAAATGTGCTTTCTATACGAGCACTACTTTTGTGGTGCGAAGGACAAGGTCCTTGTGACTTGGTCCAATTAAGCCGTATACATATGTTGGAACTGCGACACTCTATAGAGCAGTCGTTATGTTTCCAAGTTCCAGGCAGTGAGAAAGACGGGCTTTGCTCCCGCTATCCGAAACCTTGAACAGCGCTCACGGTGTTTTTGTGCGTTCTGGTGCAGACAATCGGCACGTGAATGCATATCGCATAGTACTTGTGTTCACGTACCGTGCGGAAGTTCGTAGCCGCCTGGCCTCTTTTGTGACTACGTGTCTTTTTCGTTTTTCTAAGATTCTTTTTTTTTCTTCCTTTGGAGCTGCGGTTTGTTAGCAGTGGGTTCTGAAAGAACAGACTACTCGATAGCCGAATTTCCCATGTCCGAATGAGCGATAATTAGAATCACACGCAAGCGTTACTCGAACTGCAGACTGCGTGATTTTCACACAATATGGTGTCTTGCCCTCTGACACATGGGCAGGTACACTATACCTATAACCTTCGCTGCAGCGCACGAGCGCTCAGGTGAGGCTGACGCGTGAAATCATCCCTCGAGGCGACGCACCATATGTGGCAGGGCGAGCAGCACTGACTGGCCGGCTGCAGCGCGTTTCTTCGCGGCTGCCATGCACTGCTTCTGTATGCGTGCCGGAGCGGGCCGGGTCGGCTGCTCCAAACGCGCGTGTGACCCCCCACCCCACCCCTCTCCTCCCACCATAAGGAGGGCAGGCCAGGATGGATTAATGTTCTGGCCCAAGTGGTGAAAGGCTCCCCCGCAGTGTGAGCACCACCTCCTCGTATGCACGCGATGGCCGGCAATGAGTCGCGCGCGCTCTCGCTTTCTGCGGAAGCGCACTTCGCCGCGAGCGCGCACCTACTGCAGGTCGGTCCCAATTACGGGTTACGGAAGGCGGGCGCCACCGCTTTCCTTTCTGCGAAGCTGATTAGAAAGAGAAAGGCCCGGCGAAGCAAGGGTGCGCCGGCCACCGTGCATGCGGCACCTGTGCGTCGCGCGTGGGAAAGCCGCGACGCGTTTGCGAGCCCCTCTCGGCGGCGTCACGGAGTCTGCGGGCCAGCGATCGCCGACAGCTGCTCGCGCGCCTTTCCCGCCACACCAAGCAGGCCCCGCGCTGAATGGCTTCTGGGCGCAAGGGCGGGGCCCGTGTAGTAGCCTGCGTGGCACGCGGCGAGATGCACATTAGCAGGCGGAGGGGGGCACGGTGACCGTGATTGAGGGGCTATAGGAGTTCTTTGCTCCGCTACTGTTGCCGTGACCGTGACCTGAAGGGAGGGGGGGGGGGGGGGGAGAACGAAATTATCTAGGTTGTTGTACCGTTTCAACCGCGCGGCTTTGAACGCAGTTGCTTCAGAAAAGAAGGGACCCAATTCGTGTTAAACGCGGTTGTCGTGAACTTCACAGCCCCGCGTGCTTCCGAAGATGTAGTTTCGACAGCGCTGGCGCGCGCAAACCCGCGAAGATCGTATTCTTGGCACGGACACAAAAGAAATACGGAACGCACTGCAACCCGCCGTAGCTGGCGAGTAATTATGTTCCTTCTAGCTCTGTTTCATTTTTCCTTTCGAACAAGACAGCGCTTCAAGCCTTCTACCGGCAGACCTCATCTCCTCCGGCTATGTCACTGTTGCAATTCCAATCTCACGCTCGTCATGTGGGAGTCTTTCGGCGAGTTTTTCCACGTAAGTCTCGACGCCTGCAGTAAACGCCAGGGACGCTACAGCAAACGTCATCATTTCGACACAGCGCCATGTCGTCGCTTCTGGCCACACGAAGAAAAACAGCTCCGTCGACGTTTGGTTTTTCGCGCTCACTAAACACCACAGTGAGGCCAGCGCTTGCACGCACGCTTAACTGGAAAATGACCACAGACCTATATCGAACGGCCTTCAGCACACCACGCTGACGTCATTAGAGCCAGCGTCTTACGGTTCTGAGTTATCTCGAACTCGGTCAGCGTGTCTATATCTAAGCTTCAGTCACGAATTACGTTCGACGGTCGATAAATGTGTGAAATTTACATAATTTTATGCCAAGGTGCTGGAGACTCCATAGAAAGCAAGTCCAAGGTGGGGTCAGAATGTCTCTGTGCATTTTACAGAGAGCCACCGTAATTACATAGTAATTTGTTATTAATTTTTGTACAGTCAGTCATGCTACGTTTCTTCATTAACAATATTGAATCACCCGCTCGAATCACATGCGCAGGTTAATTATTGGGCACAAGCATTGCAACTAGGGAAAACATCTTTCTAAATTACTACCGAAACGCCCCACTTCGAACGTCCTATCAAACACGGTAGTGCTTTCACCAAAGCGGTCGTCTGAAGCGATAAATTTCACTCAGAAGTGAAATTTTTTGTTGGTGTACTTCAGGAATTAAAGCAGAACGTTCAATTTACTCAGAGCTTAATGTTCGCTGTCTATTCCTTGCAACCACTGCAGAGTAATGGCAAAAAATTGGCAGTGGCTTAGCTCGGCCATGCCAAGATATACGTAGCGAATGCTATAGCATGGTTAGCCTTGGTTAATTTTGATTGCAAGTCCAGGTTAGTCGGGTCGTCTAGCTATGTTGCGGCGTTTAGCCAGTCGTTCGGCGCGCTGTTCGTCTGTTCCCTGTGCAATTCATTTCATCTCGTTCCGATATCGATTCTGGGCCTCCTCCTGCTTATCAGAATTTTCGCCGTCCATACTGCCGCCTCAACTGTGGTTGCGGCGCACGCGAGCTCTCCTGTTCAATCCTCCGCCATGTTATCAGGCATGCGACGCAGCTGGCGAAGCGAGCGGAGGCGAGCGCAACGATGAGGAACTCGGTGTGACGTCATGTGCCTCCTAGGAGCATCACCACGGCGAAATCGCAAGTTCGCGGCCAGTAAAGCTTTCGCTTTAAAATAAGTCGCGTCCACAAACTTGCACGCCGTGACTGAAGGGGATATAGTCGATTTCGAGAGCTTATCGCTGCACGACATGCTGCCGTTACGCCATCATCAGTACTCGCCTCCTTTAACCCTTCCTGGGCTAACTGTTCCTGTATAGGAATGAAACCATCCGCAACAAATATCCGACATGGAGAAAATTAAACAGCAAATTAAAGCTAATCGTAGAAATCTGAGCGTCAGCAACTCTAATTATACATGGCTTATCAATTTCTTACCCCAAATAAATGTAGTTCCCACTGACATTTCGCAAACGTCCATGCACCGCATCAAGCTGAGATTACGCCTCCTTACGGTGTATTTGGAGCATGCGACCTAAATCATATATAACTTGCCTTGGGTGACACAAAAATAGTTTTAAATATTCTGTGGTCCTACATCACACTATTGTGATTCTTAATTGAGAAGTTTGAAGACCCCTAACGCTTTGATCGCTTTGATTTGTTAACAGTTTATAAGAAAATCCTTTGACACGTTGCCAGAAATTGCACTGATATTGCATTTTTTTTATTGGTGCCTGTCTTTTCTCACTCAGACGCACGAAATATAAATGACTCACTTCAGTGAAAAACAAATTGGACCCGAAAGGTTGAACTTAACAGAACAGTATTTTTAAAGGGAGAAAGTGTCATCCTACTGAGAGTACCGCAAAAAAAGATAATAATAATAATAATAAAATATACGCATTTTTTACAGCGAAAGCTGTATACGACTAACCTCTAACCTTCCGTAGTTTTTTCGGCGTCCGGCAACCGAAACGGACTTAACGATTTCTAAAAAACCCATACACAATGGGTTTCATTGTTTGCTTTGTATGTGATAACGTACGGGTGCAGTGCGACGGCGCCGATGTCAAAATGCGGAACAGATTAGAACGCTTGCCGTGAAAAATAGCGTGACGTCAAGGTTATTGCAGTATATAAGCAGGAGCGGTACCAGCGCTAAAACCAACTGCGTTATCGATGGCGTGGACACATACGCCCGAATAACAACATGCGTACGAGGAGCGCCGGAGGGAACAGCAACGGCGCCGGCGCGAAACGACCAACGACGAAGAACGTACCCGCGATACTGAACGAACAAATTACAACCTTTCCAATCTGTGAAAATGGAATGGCAGCGAAAACACTTTGCTTTTCGTTTGAGAGCTTTGACTGTCGTCAGCTTTCGCTGCCATTCCATCTTCACAGAGTGGAATGGTTGTCACATTTTTTTGAAAATTGCCTTGAAAAATTGCCTTGAAGTTGAAAAATTTGCCTTAATCCGGGGATTGAAACTGGGACCACTGGTTTTCTGGGGTGGTCGCTCTACTAGGTAGCTTTGCTGAAATAGGTTTGGAAACAGCCTGTACGAATGCCTTTTATGGGCGTGATTTCAGTTTCAGTGTACTAAGAACTCACCAAGCCTGATTTCGCTTACCTGCGTTGATCCGACGAGAAGCAGCGCTTGCGGAATGACATGGACGTTGGAAAGTTTAGTGCAATGCAGTTATCCTTCAAGCTTCATTGAATAATGCATTACGTATAAAATCTCCTCATCAGGTTTAGTTGATGAAGATATAAGTAAGACCGAGACTAACGCTGCTAACGCGGCACTCTCTGAAAATGGCTTTGCTGTTCTTATTCGGCAGGTTTCACCTTTATTGGATAAGCTTCCCTGGAGATTAAGGGTGCGTGTTGGAGTGTGCTGCTTTTGAATTTGGCTACTGACTGGCCCCACGGGACATTCATTCATTCATTCATTCGCGAAGATACAGTTGAGATAGTATGCTCAGAAAGTCTCCCATTGACTTATGAATACAAGTAAACGACGGGAGATGGTGCGCCTTCACTCATAATTTTGCCTTGTACACGATCTATGACATATGTCGCTCGTAATCATTTCAGCCATTCATGTATGGCTCATTTTTAAAGCTCTGTTGCGAGGACCCAGCATGGAATGTTTCCTGGTGTGATCGTGCTACTTGATCGTGTTGCGTGCACACACACACACAAAAAAAAATGTCAGTGAATGGCGTTATTTTTTTTTTCATAACACTCCGAAAGGTCCTCGAAAGGGCATTTATAAGAGCCGGAGGTGGTGCAGAAGAAATTAGGTGAGCTATATGGGATACAGAAATTACGCAATAAAACGCATTACATAAATTCCAGTTACAGTTCAATTTTTGCAATTTTAACCTATTCACCTCCACAGACTACATTACATACATCGTGGCCTTACGAATTGCACCGTTATGCAGTGGCTCTATTCCCCATCTGCGTTTTTTCTTTAAGTATGCGCCAAGACCTCCGCACTACTTCGACGCGCCTGCATTTAGCGCTCACCGAATTGGCGGCCATCAAGAGCAGGCACTGTATCAGCGACCGTGTGCTGAGTAGCGGAACGCATCAGACGACGCCGATCAACTGCTGGCGACGCCACGGCTCGATTTCCTATAGGCGTTGCTCGATTCCTGTTGCGTGTACTGAGAATTCGGTTGCCACTTACGCAAGTACAGCAACCAATGGCTCTTCCCCCGTCATTTTCATTTCCTCGCAACTTCCTTCACGCGTGCGCCCTCGCAGCTGATTGCGTTCGGCGCACAGGGATTCGCGTATGCCACTCGCTCAGGCTTTGTCCAAAGACGTGCGAGACAGACAACTGGCAATTTGCATCGCAGCGACGGCAGCCGATGCCAACGCGCCCCCGTCCTTGGGCGACTCCCCATAACACGCGGTTACAGCCTCCCGCGTTATCAGAAAGGTGCTCGCCAAGCGCCGAGAAGCTGCGCCGCTCCCTTTCTGCCACGTAGGCGAACGTGCCTCTGTTCACGGGCGCTTGAAATCGACTCAGTAGCTGTCGGAAGTAGGACGGACCACGTTGGCCTTCACGGTTTATCTGAATTCACAATGGACGCGGTAATTGGAAACGCGTGACGCTCATGGAAGGATGAAATTAGCTGCGCTGACGGTAATATGTGCCAAGCCTGATGTTGCTGCTTGTTGTGCAAGTAAATGGTGACTAGCGGTGTGCCTGTCCTTACGATTTATACGTGAGCGAATACGCGACCGCGTGCCATGCTTAGTGGACCTCTCCATTGCGGCGTCTGTCATGATCCTCGTGTTGCTCTCGGACGCTGGGACTGAACACGCGTAAACGCGAACATCTTTTCTCCTAAGAGAGTCCGCTTACGCAATATATATTCACAAATTTAATGCAGCATCAAAAAAGGTCATGTTACCTCTTTCACGCCTCTAAGCTGTGACAGAGCTGAGGATATATCAGAGTGAGAGAAGAGGTGAGGCTTGCACAAATGAACCGGCGTGCTCGCGGTATACTACTTTGATTTGAACTCACCACTTGGTGTGTATGACACTAATGAACTTGTTGTCGCTGTTTGGTGCTCCCGAAGGAAAGAAGAAAATGCGGATCCCACGCACTGTGGGAATCAATCTTATGCGAATTATTTTACAGGTACCTGGCTATCTAGCCTTCTTCGGGGTTCTGTATGCGGGACCCGCTGGCCTTGTCAAGCTGTAGAACTGACAGCTTTTTCTGCTTGGCTCTATAGCATCGTGTACCTTCTACAATGATGCGAATAAACATTATTATTATTAAGTGTTACCAAATGGCGCAACATACTGCTTAGTAGGGTTCTTAAGTCAATGAAATGAAACGGCAAGGCGACGCAACGAGGACAATGATTGCATGACAACGACGGCGATGGTATGACATCGACGACGACCGCGTGACGACAATGGCATGGTAACGACGACATTGGCGGCGACAATCACGATATGATGAGTGATGTACTAATGCGAAATCCCTATATGTTCCATGAAGCAGAAAATCCGGCGTGATCAAGCGATGGCACCAAAAGTCATCATAATTAGTGACGTCATCAGTGTCTTGTATGGCGTCAGTAGTAATACAGAGGATAGTAAATTGTATGCGTCTTTTACGACGTCAACAGTAATACAGAATATAGTGAATGATATAGCAACGTTATTTAGCAGTAATTGTGGGTAATTAACGTGAATTAAAGTTAATGTTAAAGTTAATGTCCTGAACTGGATCGTTTATTTTTTAACTAACCGACACCAGTTTGTTTCTGCCAATGGATCTTGTTGTGTACAAACCCGTGTAAAGTCTGGTGTGCCGCTAGGTTCTGTGCTTGGGCCGAGTCTCCTCCTTATTTAAATTAATGACATAAGCAGCAACCTTACTTCTACTATTAGACTATTTGCCGACGACTGTGTTATTTACAGAAAGATCACTGATCCTTTTGATACTAATGCCTCGTAATCCGATCTTGACGAAATCGCTAAGCGGTGACAGATGGAGATTAATGTTTCCAAAACAAAATTGGTCACATTTACCACGGCTAAACTCACTGTGTTCTCCTTCTATTCCATCAGTAACGTGGCCATTGAGAAAGTTCCTGCAGTAAAATACTTAGGCGTTCATATTTCTTCAGACCTGACATGGCATAAACACATTGACTACATCACCACCAAAACGTCGAAGACCCTGTGTTTTATTAGGCGCCACTTACGCAAATCAAGAAACCAAACTATTAGCATACACAACTTCAGTGAGATCGCAACTAGAATACGCCGCCATCACATGGAACCCGCGTCAAGCACGTTGCCCGGAAACTGGAATCCTTACAGAATAAGGCCGCTAAGTTTATCACAAGGAAGTACTATCGCTACTCCAGCATTACTGATATCAAATCGCGTCTGAACTTGCGTTCACTGGAAATGCGAAGACTTGTTAGCCTGTTATCTCACTTTCACCGACTTGATTACAATCCTGTGCCATTCGCAGAATCTCATATCAAGCCGGATCATCGCATCTTTCCCCGATTAGACCACGGCTTTAAAGTACAACCAAAGATCGCTCGTACCAAAGTTATGCGTCATTCGCCGTTGTCCCTTGCCATTTACCATTAGAATAAGCTGTCTTCGGAAATCGTTTCTGTAAACAACCACGACGCTTTTGTTAGCAAACTGAAGTGCTTATTGAGTGCCGACTGTTAGAATTGTAGTGCTGTCTATTCTTGTCACTACCATTGTAGTTTTACTTTCCCCAGTATGTTCTCAGTGTTTGCAGTGTATATTTCAGTATGTTTTATCAAGTCATGTTTTCAGCAAATGGCGCTCGTTTTGCTTCTATATTTTCATTATTTATTCACCCTGACATGTCATGTAATGTTATGTAACCCCTATATAATAGCTGTAAAGAGGCCTTTAGGATACATGAATAAAAATATTACACTAAAGTGAATTAAAGTTAGAACAAGTTAGAGTAAGGTGACTTAAGGTGGAGTAAAGTGAATAAAGGCGAATTAAAGTAGATTAAGGGTGTGGATTAAGGTTGGTACAGATTAGAGCAAGGTGGATTAAGGTAGAGTTGTGAAGGACATGGTGACAATGTATGACGCCACGTATCAGGGACCTAACCAATTAGAGAAGTCACAATGCTTTCGCGTTCAAATCACGTAAGGATACTCAAGTGACTGTCAATGTTTGTGCTCCAACGAACAAACGTTACAAGCTGCTCCGTTACAAACTGGAGATAAACTGGGTCGATTCCGAACGCCGCGAATTTTCACATAGCGTCTCAAAGTGCTATAGCTGTGCCTAGAGTTGGGGGAGGGGGGGGGGGTGAACTGGCGCGCTCTCCCTTTTATTAGCAAATCGTTGCTAGGTGACGTGACACACGGGCGAATCGTCTCAAAGCGCTAGTTAGAGGTATGGCACGACCAAGGGCAGGAGTGTGGTAAGGTTGTTATTCCCTCATTGCAGGTATGGTTCTGTGACCTAAGAGACAGGGCGTCCGGCTATGGCGTTTGCGGATCGTTGTTTCAATCCCACCATCAGACGCTTATATATATATATATATATATATATATATATATATATATATATATAACAGCGTGAAAAAGCTCCATTCCGGTGCTGGTGCAGCGCATACGGATAACATGTAATATTGCCGGGAACGTGTTTCGGAGAAGTTATACTTGACACAGTATTTCGCTCACTACTCACTAACCCCCGCACCCATTTTGCAATCCGCAACGGAGAGCACTAAGCTTGTGGGATATCAATGTATTCATGGCGTAAAGGATCGTGTACTCACGTATGTGGCTGCAACCGACACGAACTTTCCAGGTTTGCTTTTACGTCCGTTGCACAAGGTGTCACTGACTCCTGCAATGTTGCGGAAGGACGAATAAAGCTCTATTCGCCTTTACTTGAGTCCCGGCACGTATACAAACGAACAGTGTTTCTCGCGAGCAACGTACTTGTCATTACCGGTAAGAAGTGCGTTACGTATTCACGACCCAATCAATAATATAGAGGAACAGCGCGGAAAACCGACCAAGACGAAGAGTGGTGCACAGAAGGCACATACAGCGTTTCGTGACGCACCTCGTCTTCGTCGGTTTCTGCACTCATCCCCTGTGCGATGAACAATCAACGAGCCCAACTGGAAACCCAATAAAAAAACTCATTTTCATCATCATCATCATCATTTATTATACACTCTAAAAGGTCCTTGCGGGTATTTCGTTCGAAAAATGTTGGCATACATCAGTCATATCTCAGTTGTCACAGAAATTAAACATTAATAATAAAGCTCTGATCCAGTAAATCATCCAATTAACAATAAATAAAATTAAAAACATTGCATATAATAAGCGCTGACATGTTGTATAAACATAATGGGTGGACAACATTCGATAAATGTTGACATGCATCATACATCTTGAGTTGTTGCAAGAAGGATATATTAATATAAAAGCTATGACACAGTAAATCATACAATTAGCAACAAGTAAATGAATAGTAAGAAGGATCGAGTGGTTAGTGCATCTGGTTCTTTGACATCTCTCGAAATTTTTTTATTTAGTTTATTGACAATGAGATCAGGCAAACAATTCCATGATTCAATCGCAGAGGGTAGGAATGATTGAAAGCCTTAGTGGATCCATGCAAGCATTGAATACCGAGATTGTTAAAAAGACGGTGAGGAGACCGAGTAGGGGGCAATAGAAGGGTTCATCGTAGATGAGGGAAAATGTAATAGAGCCTGTGGAAAAGGCATAGCTTGCTGATTTTTCGACGCAAGCGCAGAGTGGTAAAACCGAGGGCTGATTTGACATGCCAGATACTGGTGCGACGGTCGTAACTAGAGGAAGTGAAGCGAGCCGCACGATTTTGTATGGGTTCCAGAGCATTAATTAGATAAGTATGATTGGGAGACCAGATGGTAGACGCGTGCTCGAGTTCTGTGCGCACGAAGATTTTGTAAGCAAGTTTGCGGACATACGGTGGACATCGCACAAGGGGTCTGCTCAAAAAGCCAAGTGTTTTTGCTGAGTCAGTGGCTATTTTTAACACGTGATCACTCCAGTTAAGTGAGCTTGTTATTTTTACGCCGAGATACCGATACGAGTCTACTTGTTCAGTTGCTAAAGAATTAAGGTAATACTTATAGCTGAGGTTAGAGCACTTCCGAGATATACGCGAGAAGTTGCATTTCGACGTGCTTAGTTCCATCTGCCAGCGAGAGCACCACGTAGTTATTGCATTAAGGTCATTTTGCAGTAAATATTGGCCATTTGCGAAAAGGTGGACACAAGAAGAAAGGCTGACTGGAAGATCGGCAATGAAGATGATAAAAAGGAGAGGGCCAAGAACTGACGCTCGCGGGACACCGGATATAACATTAGTCGTACTAGACACATGACTGCCCACTGCTGTGAATTGCCTGCGATTGAAAAGAGAGCTCTGAATCCAAGATAAAACTAAGGGGTCGAGAGAGATGCACGCAAGTTTACTAAGTTTACTCATTAAGTGACGATGCGCAACCCCATCAAAGGCTTTCGAGAAGTCTAGATATATGACATCGGTCTGCAGAAGGGAATCTATATTCAAGTGCAAGTCGGTTGTGTACTCGAACAGCTGGGTTTCGCAAGACAGGCCTGCGCGAAAGCTGTGCTGTTTTGGGAAAAAGAAAGAGTGGCGATCAAGGTGACTGGCCAGATGCGAATAGATAATGTGCGCCATTAATTTACAAGCAATACACGTTAGAGATATGGGCCGGTAATATGAAGCGTCAGACCAGATTTCCCCGATTTAAAAACAGGGAAGACTCTGCTTAGGCTCCAATCGTTACGAATGGTGCTGCTAGCGAGAAACTGCGTGAAGATAAACTGTAGTATTTCGCTAGAAATTACTTCCGTAGCTTTAATAAATTTTGCTGGTATATTATCCGGTCCCGGGGCCCTAGAAATATTAAGGTTGTCTATCAACTTCGAAATTCCTTCCACTGAACTGATAATGAGGAACATTTGGTAGCAATTACAGCCCGGCCAAACAGGAATATTGCTAGAGCGTTCAGGCGTGAAAACGGAAGAAAAAAAATTATTCATGACCTCGAGGCGCTGATCGACAGGGACTTGTGACCCGTCTTCATTAAGCAAGCATATGTTAATTGTGGGACGGATGGGACTTCGAAAATAGTAGATTCCAGATTTTTTTTATTAGTTTGCAGAATAGCTTGCATATCTTGATGATAAAACTTTTTTTTTTTTGAATTTCGTAGTGGTGCTACAATACTGTCGTAGACATGTGACGTACTTTACATTTCAGAGGGCTGTTCGCTAGGTTTGCTTTTCGAAATAATCACTTTTTCTTCCTTGATAGTTATCTTAGAAAATTTCAGAACCAAGGCTTGTTCTCATCACCACGAATACGAACAAGCGGAATGTAGGATTCTAGTAAGGAATTACGCTTGTGCTTAAAAATAAGCCATTTCTAGTCAACTGTTCCTATGGCAACGAACCTACCACAATGTAATAGGAATTTCTGTAGTTGTCTATTAATTTTGGTGAAATTTGCCTTTTTATAATCCCGAATGTACTTTGTTGATAGTTGACGGGCAGGAATAGGGACGGATAGGTGAAATAATAGCATCTTATGGTTGCTTAGACCATCAATACATTTCAGTGACTTAATCAGTTCAGGATTAGTCACAAACACAAGATCAAATGTATTTTGGCCGCGTGTTGCCATTTATACTGACTAGACAAAATAAAACATCAGCCTCAAGTCAAGGAAGTATCTTGAGAGGCTGGAGTGCGCAATTAAGTTGTTCCAGCTAATATCAGGGAAATTTAAATCTGCGCAAGCAATATAGTTAGCTCGTGGGAAACTGGAATTTAGGTCAAGTAGGACTGAGTACAGTTCACCAGTGAATGAAATGCCGCAATCTGGTGCACGATAACAAGCCGACACTATGTTAGTGCTTGAAACAAGTGATACACTAATACATATAATCTCGTTATTACACTTTATATTCAGAGGGATAGAAGACAGACTGGATTTAACAAGCACTAAAGCCCCTCCTCCCCGACGTCCTACCTTGTTAAGCCTATGAATCGAGTAAGATACGTTATTGTTTAGTAGCTCATTATTTTCCATGTCAGAAGCAAGCCACGATTCTGTAAAAGTGGTTACGTGAGGGTCGTTGTCTTCCAAAATGGCTTACACAGTTTGCTTTTTAGCTAGACAACTTCGCATGTTTGCCATCAAAAATTTTAAAGGATGATATCAAGGAGCAGTCTTCAAGAATTTACAGGGCCGAGAGGGGGAGGGATTGAAGTCTAATTGAAGTCGTCCATCGGCTGTATGGTAGTGAAGGCTACACATATAATACAGTATAAAACAAACCCAAAATGACCCGTGACATTCCATCACGCACACCTGCTATCGTGAACTGTTTCTCAGAACGCCATGTGACCACATTCTTCAATTCATGGAATTGACGTCATTACAGTGATAAAACCGATTGCGGCGTCAACTGATCGAAAGAGCTTTGTGTTGGATGGATAGATGGGCGTTGTGAGACATCGTACACTCATTAATGGATTTCATAGAGCAGTATAAGATTACTAGGGTTCATAACTCACTTGTGTCTGATTAACTCTTGTTTGTACAGAGCGTTAGGTAAATTAAGTTGCGCTCTTTGGCCAGAACTGACCTTGCGCTATTTAAAACCCAATCATCAATCAAATTCAGTTCTGAGGCTTTACGGGCCAAAACTACGATTCGATTATGAAATGCGCGGTAGTGGGGGGCCGAATTCATTTTGGCCACTTGAGGTTCTTTAACGTGCACCAAATTCACGGTACGCACGCGTTTCTACATTTCACCCCCATTGAAGTGCGGCCACTGTGGCCGGTATTGAACTCGAACTCGTAATTGTCTTCGAATGCTTTATTTTCTCTTTAATCTGTCTAGGTATACTAACCATACTGATCTTAAGAAGTTACAATTTATGGCAAGCAGAATCAAATACAAAATCCCTAAACATGCAATCAATAAGTGTTGAACGATCATCATTGGTAAAAAATAAGAGCTGTTTTACATGAGTAGTCTTCTTTTTAAACTATGGTGAGCCCGAGGAAAGGATTATTTTCAAGACAACTTAAAAGATGCAGAGGACGTGCTCAAGGAATTTGCATAATATTTTGCTGTAGATATTGGTGTGTAATTGCTATGATCGATAAGGTGACCAGATTTGTGATACGAGACGACCTTCTCACCCTTCCAGTCATCCGGGAAAGCACGGGAATCCAGGGAATGGCAGAATGGCTTGGGCTGGATTCGAGCAGAACAAGCTTCATTAGGGGAGTTCTAGAAATAGGAAACCCGAAGTTAGGGAACGCTATCATCCAGGCGTACAAAAGAGCGTAACGAGAGTACAAAAGAATGAAAAAGGCGTACTAACGAGTTTCGGTGTTTGGGTGAGCAAAGCCGATTTGGGGCGCTATTTCTAAAACTCCCTAAAATTTTTTTGAAAACTTGCGGCTGATGCCACCTTTACTCGGAGTACAACGCACCTTCAGTGGTTGTGGTGGTAGGGGTGTTGCTACAGGCGTGGTTAACCTGTCAAGCTTTCCTTTCTTGGTTACGAAGATATTTCGTCATGTGTCCATCAACTGAGTCCCTTGCAGAAATGTTAACACAAAACGCGAGCTCTCCTTGCGCTTTATTCTCGGTCCGTTCGGAAAACTTGTTCTGCGCACGCACGAGGAAGCCCTCTTCTTCTCATGAGAAAGACTTCTTTTCAACACAGAAGCGCTTGCAGTACAATATTGACAAGTGGACTTGTTTATCTTTTTCGGGTGAGCGCTTTTCCCCGTCTAACAAATGTTATCGCTCAGCGCGGGACGCGCCTGCATGTATCTGAAGTTTGTGGAATGTTATCGATTGTTCTATCCGCTGACTGTTGTCACCGGACCTTGTGTAATCTGATTGCATATATGCTCGACACGAAGGGTGTAGAACTTTCTGAAAGACACGCGGGCACCAGCGATTACTCTGGACCATTCGATGGCTCGTGTATAAAAGCCGACGCACTTGACCGGCAGATCAGATTACTCAAGGTTCGGTGACAACAGACAGCGCATAGAACCATCGATAACATTCCAGAAACTTCCGATACATGCAGGCGCGTCCCGCGCTAAGCGATAACACTTGTTAGACGGTGAAAAGCGCTCACCCGAAAAAGATAAACAAGTCCACGTGTCAATATTAAGGGCTCCGTGTCGTCCACTTAGTTACACTCAGTGCAACATAGAGGAGCAGCACGCCCGACCTTAAAGGAGAACGGACAGAATTTTCTTGTCATGTTTTTCTTTCTTTTATTGAATAGCTGTCCACCCAGTAATTACACTATGGAGCCTGAATTCCACGAGAGTGAAACATATAATTAATTACTTCACCTATTAGCACGACCAGTTCAAAACATGCGAACGTGAAAAAAGGAGGCTATTCACGTCTCTAAAACCTGATGTAACGGACTCGCGGCACCAATTCAACCTCCAGCTTTGCGGCGCGACGGCAGCGACGCCCGCTACCCTAGAGGCGAAAAATTACAACGGTGGTCGTCCTTGCATCGACTCTCGCTTGCACGTGCAGTAAACGTGCCTCTCGCTCTTATTTTTGTCTTGTGGCTCATGGCTGCCGGTCTTTTTCCAACGTGGAGAGTATACGCTCATATACTACTGCTGCGTCGTGAACTACTGCAACAGTCGGCAGTAAGGACCGAGGACTATATACTCGCGCGATATCATTCTTTCCCGGGCAAGGTGCACGAGGAACACAGTCAGTGCACACGTTCAACTAGTGATGCATTCTTTGCCGTGTCAACATTTCCGTACGTTGTCTGACAGGTAGAACCATTGCAGTCGTTAGTTGCCCCGCCGCAAAGAAGCAAAAGTGCAAGCAATACATTCGCGAATTAAAATTAATTGTGGGGTTTTTCCGTGCCAAAACCACGATCTGATTATGAAGCACGCCGTAGTGGGGGACTCCGGAAATTTGGACCCCCTGGGGTTGTTTAACGTGCACCTAAGCCTAAGTACCACGGGTGTTTTCGCATTTCGCCCCCATCGAAATGCGGCCGCCGTGGCCGGGATTCGACCACGCGACCTCGTGCTTAGCAGCCCGACACCATAGCCACTAGAGAACTACGGCGGGTCGCATTAAAATTGCCGTGGGTGTTTATGCCGACTTTACACGCGCACGTGTCGATAGACAGCTGGCCATTTTGGTAAGTCCACCAAACCCAGCCGAGAATTGAAAGGCTGTGCTTGAGGTTGCGTGCGTGCGTGTGTGTTTATGCGTGTGCGTGTGTGCGTACACGATACGAAAATTATCAGCACTTGGAAGGGTGTATAAGTGTTAGTCATGAAATAAAAAAAAAGAGCTTGTTGGTGGTGACGTAACTTATGCATGAAGCTAAACAACAAATAATGTTTTCCTGCTTTTCTTTAGATCGGCCCATAAGTCCGTCCCGGACCGAGTTAGCTGTAAAAGAAGTGTCGCAAGCGGTGCAGTTGCCGTTACATGGGCGTCATAATCATTCTATATGAATAGGGTCATAATTATGCATGCCGACACAAGATGGAATGGCAGCTGCACATGGCGCATAAAACGCCCGAATGCTGGGCGCCAAGTCCAGGTACAGAGAGAGAGAAAGAGAGAGCAAAGGGCAGAGAAGTTAACCAGGTACAGTGTAAACATATATGCATATGCCCTGCATTTAGAGCGCGCAATAAATTAGAAACTGCGCAGCTTCTTCGGCTAAACACGAAGGAATAAACGTGCGCAGCTTGCACTAGTGGTGCAAGGCTGGCGTCCACAGCGGAGCTTGTGATCGCCTAGCTTTTACGTGGCTTGCCTAAGTTGTTTATAAGTTTCGCGAGGTTATGCTAGGTTTTCCTAAGTTGTTGGTAGGCTTGGCTAAGTCGTTTTTTATTTTTTTGGTTTTGCGAGGTTATGCTAGGTTTTGCTAAGTTGATGTCTTGGCGGGCTTGACGCTGAAAGTTTTCGAGTAGTCGCAGAGCCGGAAGCGCTTTCTAAACGACGTCGAGCGTTCAGGCGCCGACTCTCGCGTTCCATGGACTGAAACTCGGGATCCTCGACTCGGCGTCGCCTCTTCTCAGCCGCAGCTTGGGCGCGGTAATCCGGATCAGCTCGGCGGCAACGCATCGCTTCTCGCTTGGCAGTACGGCGCTCTTCCTGGCGAGCCGCTTCTTCGGGCGTCCGGACTTTCTTCGCTCTTCCCATATGGCAGCAGCACATAAGCACGGAGCAGAGGAGGCGAGAGGTGTGTTGCCGTGCCGGCTGCAGGGTTTCCAGATGGCCCCAACAAAAAACAGCCAAATTATCTCGAATTGTAGCCCAAAAATAGCCAGATCCAAATTTTTCGTGAGCGAGAAGTAGCCAAAAACATGTGCAGGTGCCTTATAGATGGGGTAAATGGTGTCAAAATCTCACCGCGTATTTCCGGCTCCAAAATTACCTCCTCCGCATGCAACCAGCACAACACTGGCCTCAAGATCTGCGTTAAAGAATTCTAGTGAGAGCTGCCACTCAAACGTGGATTTGGACACCACTTATTGTTACAATGAACCGAAGGATTTCCTTTCCGACTTAATCGTACCGTTATCGGTATTTACTGAACCACGTTCTTAGCTAACTTTAATTCACGCCTCGCTCTACCCGAAACATTTTCTATAAGAGTCGGGCAAAATATTGCCAGCTCCAACGTCGAGGATCACCTTCGGCTATTCACGATCGGGTGCCCAAGAAGCGGTCCAAGCTAAAGGCATTAAAATAAGGATTCCTTTTCTAAACTTCATTCATACAATAAACATGTTATTTTTCTCCTGCTATCGCTTTTTTATTTAATTTACTCAAATGCAGCTCGAAGCTGAGTTCGCAAATGCTGCCGCTTGGAGGCACACTGAAGAAAACTTGAAACCTTCTCGCGTATTCCTCGTGCGATGAAGCGGAAGTTGTGACTGCAATTCGCCTTTGAGTGGGAACAAACAGAATTACCTGCTGGCCCATAAGAGAAGAGGTGAATTAAAGTTTATGGTTTTAATTGCCACCTGGATTATGGCGCTGGCAATAACTCCGGTGGTATTACTATCGAAAAGCGTATAACGGCGCAATATTTAAACAGGCATTCACTGGTAAGCTTCGTTCAATATGAAAACGTGTACGCAAGTTTCTGTGAATACAGTCCAGAATGCAGGTGTTGCCAAATTTCCGAGGGGGGCTATGTACCTTACTGTCAGTGCGACTTGGAAAAATATAAAGAAATGTAATTCCACTAGCGGGCACACAAAATCGATATATATATATATATATATATATATATATATATATATATATATATATATATATATATATATATATATATATATATATTATGGGTCGCTCACGGCTGTCGCGAAGTTAAGTAGAAAGTAAACTCATTTGTCTAACAAATTCAAGCGCTATACATCAGAGTAGGAAGTCAGTAGAGGACTGTACGGGATGTTTCAGCTAACTTTAGCCAGAGCTTAAAAGTATGCCGACGCACTCTAAGACGACGCGACCAAATGCATGTTGCTCACTTTTGAATGTAGTGTGTCACGCTATTTTCTGTATTTTGCTTCATTAGATAATTAGTGAAGATTAATTAAACAATTTCTGAAGCAACAAACCTAGGAAAAAAATTCCAATTAGAAAGTTGCAGAGTGGTTTGCAAAACGTCCGAATAAACAGTTTCTGTTTGGTGTTTTTCAGCTTACTGCGGATGCCCGTGAAATAAAAAAGAGAACACCACGGGTCATGTACGCTTGCGCGTTGTGATTGCACTGCTCCCAAGCGTTGCGCGCACAAACGAGCATAGCATTTAGCCGGGCGTATTGAATTAACTTGTATACTGCCCACTTGGACCATATAGAACTGCAGAGTTGAAATGCGGCAGAAACTGTTCATCTGGCTGAAAATCTTTGCAGCAGTCCCCGCTCTTTGCCAGACTATAGTGAACTAGAAAAACTTCTAGAACACCATAGCCAGACCAAACTTAACTTGAGGGAGAGCTTGCAGTGTCTTATCCGACAGGCGGTTTCTCAAATAATTCTTTGTCAACGAAACCTGGCTGCACACGCGTTGGACTGGTGTGTTCGAAAGAGGTTGCACAAGTAGGCACAAAGCGAGCTCAGGCAGCAGGGGGAACATTGGATTTCCGGCAATGTTTTTTTGCATTCCTGATGTTTGCTGATGCTTGGTGAAAGCGCTGGAATGACGTATAAGTACGGCAGCCATAACTTAACGACATCCTCCCAGCGCCAGCATTGCTAAAAACACAGCCTTCGAGATTGTCTACATATCTTTGTAGTAGCAATGAGCTTCGGGTTTTACGGCGGCCTTCCAGAATTTTATCAGTGTTGACCTGTCCTCGGGACTCGGAAGTCATTAAGACAAAAATAGCCCAATCATAGCCATCTAGCCAACTCGGAGTTTTCGATGCCAACGCGCATAAAAAGTAGCCCAATTTGGCTATTAATAGCCCAATCTGGCAACCCTGGCCGGCTGTTCCGAGCGTTTACTCTCCTGTGACGTCAGGACTCCGCCCTACGCATGTGGGATGCGAGGAGGTTACGTGGATCGGTCCTCTCGCAGGTGGTTGCTAGGCAACGCAAGGCGGCGCACATCTGGGCTGATTTTTCTGGTAACGCTCCACGGCGGAACTGAAGCTTAAACAGGTCCGCTGTTAAAAAAGTTCGGCAGGTGTTACACGTTTGTAACACAAGGAGTCGAAAGCCTGCTGCACATTTGGCAATACATGAAGTTATACAACCGGGGTTAGACCTCCTTGTAAGACATATTGGTAATCCATTAAGTTATGCAATCGGGGCTAGACTTCTTGCAAGACATACCGAACCACAATGGGAAGTACTCGTGTGGCACTAAGGCGACCTCCTCACTAAGGTGCAGCGGCACACACTTCTCCCGCAGTGGCGTACTTGCGCGGCCGTCCTCGCGAGCCACAAGAGCGTGCACGCTCCCACATCGCTCGCCGCCAACAACCGCCGCCGCCGCTCCGGCTGTGACGTCAATGCTCAGAGTGCGCGCGCCCGCTTTTCTGCGCAACACCTGACTTCACGGCAATTACTAAACTTAAAATTGGACAGACACTTTAGACTGCTTACGTGTGGGAATGCGAAAGCATTATACCGTTTGTAGACCTCGGAACGTCATCAACGCGCTCATTTTATACACTCATGACGTGGCGCCACCTGCTCCGCACCGTCACGTGCGCCGCCCAGTCACGCACTCAAAGGTCAGTGAGATGGCTGCGACGTGACGTGTGCAATCGGGCACGCGCTAGGCACACCTTTAGTAAGCCAGAACCATGCATCGGACGTGGCTTCAGGGAAGCGTACTCGTCCCGCACTCCGGAGGCCCCGGCTTGATTCTTATCCAGACCGAAATGTACCAAATTTTCTTTTCGAAACCACCAATTTACTGTGCTTTCAGAGACCTCCCTGAGAAATGTGTCATCAATCCGAGCATTTTTGACGTGTTTTCACTCTTGCGCGTCGGCCATTTTTTGTCACGGCGCAGTTTCGCCAAGGGCACCGTCAACATAGGCACCTAAGGCTTTCGCCTTTTAAAAAAAAAGCGCTTCCTTATGAGACAACTCTGAGCGGATAGCACTGAAGCGGCGAAAGACCACTTTCTCCGTCATATACGTTAAAGAACGACGCACTTTGAGATTCATGGCTAAACGTACACTCGCCAACAGCAGCAACAACAAAAAAATGAATAAGAGGTTTTGACGTTCGGCGGCTCAATACGGGTGCCTTGTTCAGAATGAACGAAGTGCATGGCGACCATTGTTATATATAAGTGTCGAATGACGCAATGCGTTTGCTAGGCTTTGCTCAAGGAGACATAGAAAAAGACTTTGCGGACCTCCCACGGGACATCCGCGCCAAGATCACGGTCCGACCTACGCCCAGAAACGTACACCCCGAAAACAACAGGGGCAGACGACAAGCGAGAGGACAATTCCTTCTTAACCAAGCCTTGGCGAACCGTGAACGCTCAGCTTTTGCGGACGCGGCGGCATACACGGGAAACAAAGCTTTCGCAGAGGCGGTTGTGGACGGCCGCGGATCCACAGATATGCAGCCACGGTAATTGCAAGGAAGCCTGAACAGGCCGAACAGGTTGCGATCGCTGTTGCGCTCACCGACGACAATCTCTCCCATATCTACAGCGACTCCATAGCCGCTATCAGAGCTTTCCAAAAGGGCGCGGTCTGCGCACAGGCTCTCAGAATTGTTTCAAAGAAAGAGATTAAGAACCACGTCATATACTGGTTCCCGGCACACTTGGGACCAAAGATCGGCGACGTCCCCAACCTTAACGAGGCGGCACACGAGGCTGCACGCGCGCTTACAGACCGCGCGGCTTCACCCTACCACTCGGAGAATAAGGACGCCCCCACTACGTATAATGAAATCACTAAACACTACTACCTACAACCTAGACAGTATAGCATGCCACACCGCACGCTCACTCGAGCTCAAGCAGTTACACTCAGAGTGCTACAAGCAGACACACACCTCACGCAAAACAGACTACACCACTACATGCCTGAGCTCTACGACAAGTCTTATTGCACCAATTGCAATACATCCCTTAACGTATATCATTTACTCTGGCCGTGCTCGCAAGCTCACAGCAACTCCGAACCGGATAAGCGCAAGTTTGAAAAAGCAATCCGGAACGAAGAACTCGCTCCGCAACTCTGGGCCGTCCAGCAGGTCCACGACGCCGCCAGGAAACTCAACCTCCCGGTTCCGTCGTGGGAGACGCCCACTCCATGAGACCCCAAAACTCTCGTGGCGTGCAGGACCTGAATAAAGTTGATTTCCGTCCTACCTTCCTTCTGAGGGAGGGGCCCCCGTGTCTCGTTTATCGTGTGCGCGGTAGATTGTATGTAAAATGATCAAAGAAGCAGGTGAGAGGATAATTACCTCTTTTTTTCGGGGGGTAGAAGCCGATTGCCAAATAATGTCGTGACCTGCTTTTTTTCTTTATGCTTCGTCAGAGCGTTTGACACAGTGTGCCCTTTGGCTACATCATTCCGTTGTTGTATCCTTACTTTTAATCTACGTTTGCTTTCTTTTTCTCTTTTTTTTTTTCGTTGGCGAGCGTACGTTTTTCTTCAGCCATGTTCTTCCCACGCCTGACGAGTTTTCGTCAAACCCGCGATTACTTCGAGATTGACGTCGCTGACAGTGAGATCAGTTCCTTGTAACTCAGTTTATTCGCTTTCACGTATACAGCATCGTTGTCCACGACCTGCTTAATGCCGTACACAAGGTCGAGCAACTGCTCCGCTTTGAGCAACGTTGCACTGCGGAAAAAACCTTTCAATGGGTAAAAGTTTGGTGAATGGGTAAAAGTTTGGTTTGAACAGCCGCGCACGTGTGGAGAACGGCGCCCGTGTTGCACCGCGAGACACGCGTTAACGCGCCGGCAGCGTGTAGCCGAGCGTGAGGGCTCGAACAAGCACGACCGCAACTTGATTTGGCCGCCCAAGGCCATGCTCCACGATTTCTTCGCACTCACAAACTCTGCGCGGGGCAACGTGTCCATCATGCCGATACGGAAACAGTAGGCGTTCGTAAGAGCGAAACCCAGCCACAAGCGACACAATAAAGTTGCGTCGCATCCAGGTGGACCAGGCGGTATTTTCTAAGCTGCCATAAAGGGATCAAGAGAGTGCAGTCGCGAGTTGGCAGGTTGCGGCGAATTTCAATATTTTAATGCATTGCGACGAGCAGGTACCCGAGGTGGCCGTGCTGAATCAGGCATTGACGATGATATATGCTCACGCTGGACTTCTTTTGGGGGACCATTGACTCAACCGTCATCCGCGCAGAGGGCCACAAAAGCACTGCTGCACTTTTTGAAGACGACTGGGCTCTGTGAAGGTCTTTGACTGCGTTCTGAGCGCCGTTGGGTGTTCTTCCTTTCCTTCTCCTTTTCCTTTTTTTATTATCTTCCCCTTGACCTTCCCCAGTGTAGGGTAGCAAACCAAGTGCAACCTGGTTAATCTCACTGCCTTCTCTTTCCTGGCTTTCTCTCTCGCCTCTCTCTCAGGTAGGTGGTCAACAAAAGAGTAGGTTGCTTTCATGCACTCAAATGCTCGGCAGTGACAATAAGAACGCTGCATAACACCTACTGGAAGGAAATATTAGGAGCTGGAAAGTAAAAGAAAACAAAGAAGGGCGTTTTTATTTTTCGCCGATCTGGCCTTCCTTCTAGTTTTTAACAATTGATGTTCATTTCTTGGCGCTTTTTGATTGAAAGCGGTAACTTTAAAGCATACTCATAAGCAAACAACTGTTAAAAGGTAGTATACTACGATGACTACTTTCGTGCCATAAGATATTGTATGCCACGAGGATTTAGGCCGAAATCTTTCTTTGGGGTTCGCTGATGCACATCCCGAAATAAAATGTCATTCATGCAGCTAATGAACCAATATTTTATGCATCGTTGAAACACCATTCATCATTTATCGTAAAAAAAAAGAAAGCAGACAGACACACTCTGCATACACAAATGCTGGTAATCGAACATCATACACCTCTATTTCGTAAACGTCGTTGCTTTGTTCTAGAAGAGGAATGTGTGGCACACTTCAAACGTGAACATATATTTCATATTTTACTGCTTACGAGGAATATACAGATAATTCGGGTTAACTGGAGGACCAGATAATAGGTGGATGCGATACAACACGCTTCTCTTTCCAGGACTGAGCATCGACTGATTTGGAAGTACACCGCTGGCGCGTCACTCGTCTAATCCGGGACCCTCGAGGCAGCTTCTGCTCGTATATATGTGATTGAGAGGCAACGTTGAAGATGAAAAATCAACTTGATGTAGTTTGGCGAAAATTGCGCGGCTGCTAGTTGCCTTCCTACAGGCAGACAAATAGAAGACGTAAAGGCAGAATGGTTAAAAGGAGATAGGAAATTTTGCGTGAGAGGACGTCGAAAAGAACACACAAAGAGAGGACAGTACTGACAATTCATTCACAAAGAAGAAAGAACAGCTTGTCCAATGCGCTTAAGGTCTGACTAAATTCATAGCGCGCGTGTAACTGGCTTTCTAGGTCGAATGAGGTCAAGCGCTCAGGACGTCCTGGGCTGAAAAAGACCGCGCACGCAAGGGCCCGAAAGCAGCCAGGACATACTGGCGTTGCGCAACAAAGTGGGGGAATTGCACTGGAGGTGTTCTGTAGTATTGTCGCATGTGTAATGTTCGTGCAAGGGGGAGTCACGTGCTCCAGTGACAAATGGGCGGATATTTCCGAGGGCTACGTGCTCCCAGCAAGAGCCCAAACAGCGGTATATTGCATTGCATGGAGATATACGAGGCAGCAGTTGCATAGTTGCAGCGATGAACCAATGGTGTGCAAGCGACGATTACAGTTCTCTGGAGTTTATCGAGGAAGGGAGCGTGTGGGTGAGTACACGCTAGGCAAAGCGTTCTTGCAGAGTGCGCTCTTGACAATCGGATAATTAAAGACACGCTGTGCGCCGTCACAGGCGGATCGAGAAGTTTTGTCGGCAAATTGGTTTCCCACAGTGCCGCGGCGAATTGATAGCAATTGAAAGAAAAAAATGTCCCGCTTTTCTAAGGGGCGACAGTGAATACTTCTGATTCCGGGCACCAGCTGCTCGCTATTTGCCAGGCGTGAAGCTGTTTGTTGGCTTCAAACGGCTGCCTTGCAATCGCATAGCGCCCTCGTCCAATTGCAGGGTGACTCCCTACTGACATCATCAACCACTGAACTAAGTGTGATAACTGAAGACCCTGCGTATAACGTTATTCTGAAGGAAAGGAGGGGGGGGGGAGAAGTTTACAGCGCAGGCACTTATACAGGGTGGCCCAGCTAACTTTAGCCACAGTTTAGAGATACGCGAATGCCACGTAGCTGTACAGAACCAAGGTAATGTCCTTTGCCTCGCTTGAAGATACTCAAATTAATCTTTTTCATTCCGACTAAATACATAATTAGTCTTAATTATTTGATCAATTTCTCAGATATTGTAATTAGATTAAAAGTGTTAGAGGAAATTGTAGAGCGACATGAAAAACTCCCGATATAGCTTTCTGTTGCTCAATACGTGCTACATAAAAGCTTTTTTTTCTGAACGGAAAATGCGCGCAAAATTGCCATGCGACTGGCCGCTCGAGGCACTTTGCATGTATTCGCGGGCTTCTTTCACGCTCGGAAAAACACTTGAATGCAGCGCGTATTGAACAACAGAAAACTGTGTCCGGAGTTTTTCTTGTCGCTCTACAATTTTCTCATTGGCACTTTTCGTCCAATTACAATATTCGAGAAGTTGATCAATTAATTAAGACTAATGATCTAATTCGACAGAATGAAAAAAAAAAGTAATTTGAGTAAGTCCAAGCGACGGCAAACAACATTACTTTGGTTCTGTGCAGCTACGCAGCATTCGCATATTTTAAAACTCCGGCTAAAGTTAGCGGGTACGCCCTGTATAAGGACTTTCCAACTGAAGTATACATATAGAGAGAGAAATGTTAGGGAAGGTAGAGAGGGTAGCCTGAACTACTGCGCACCGGTCCGCTCCTCTGTACATGGGAAGCAGGAAAGGGGCCGAAAAATAATGTGTAAGGTGAAGAGAAACCGTACGTCGTCGTGTTACAACCTTAGAAAAAACGGTTCTTGTAGATATCTTGAGAAGCGATTGTCACAGATATTACTCAAGCTATTCGTAAATCACAACCCCGTCAAGCCAAGAGATAATGAAGCCAAGGAGAGCACAGGGGTATTTGTTTGTAGTTTTTTTTTAAGTGTAGAAATGTTACGCTAAAGGCATACGGAATCGGACGAAAAAACAACTTACCCCCGGTGGGAGTCGAGCCCACAACATCCGCATTACGTGCGCGTTGTACTACAAAATTGTCTGTCGGCTTGATGTGGCCGGGGCCCTCGGTTTGCCCTCTTCTCTTTCAAACACGTTTGCAGTAGGAGTTAGTACCTGTAGTAACATTTACTGACCAGGAAAATGCAGCAATAATATAATAAATAATAACAAAAGAACTCAAAAGGGGAAGAAAAAAAAACAGTGCATCGCACACTGAAGCAAACGGGATACTATTTTGTTTTCTTCATTGCCTGAGTTTCTACGTACAATACAGCTATACAGACACAAAGGTTGAGATTAACATGCCACTCTGAGAGCAGCTCCCTTCCCGGGAATGTTTGATTCATGTTACCCGCACGACTGGAAAGGGACACAAAGAGGCGACGCAGGCGCCACAGAAGCTGTCGGCATCCCGTTTCTAACGCGATGGTGACATGAATGAAGCCTCTAACATGCACCTAGGTCGTTTAACAGCTCAACCACTAACTAATAGGGCTAGAACTATTTTAAATGATTTAGTGGATCCAATCCTTGGACCCTCACTGGTGTTGGATTTTTGTTTCCTTCTAGAAACTTCCATAAATTGCGCGACATATTCACGTAAACAATGAAGTATACAGTGCGCACAACAAGATCGGCATGAGACACGGCACTGAGTTTCATCCAAAGTGCAAAACGTACCTATGAGCATGACGGCCTCGAACGGCATACCACCTCCATCAGAAATAGTTGAGAAAGACAAAGAGAGGCAGAGGCGTTAACCAGAAGCAAGTCTAAGGTTTGCTACCCTGCACATAGGTAGGAAAAAAAGGTGTTAGGAGAAGAGAGGAGGATATAGGGAGAAAGAAAAATACACAATAAGTACTTATAGGCGCTCACTGAGTCAGGTAGATCGCAAAAAAGCACAATGCTTTAACAGTCCCGTGATGGGATACTGAGTCAATTCTATGTTGGAGGATTGTTTACTCCTGCAGAGGTTCCCAAGAAAAGAGACTTAGCGCCAAGTCTGGTTTACACATACTTTTTTGCTTAGTTCTTTATTGTGTCACACGGTCACGCCAGATGTAGTATAGCGCCTGCAAGCGCAGCACCAGAAAAGCTGTGGAAGATGCTGACAGTTCTTCGTCCACTCATGAAGCAATGTGCGAAAGCGATTTCCGGCCTGACTGGTATCCGCTCTCGAGGAGATGTTAACGCTTGCATTTAAATGAAATCGCGGGGTTGGACTTTCCGATGCCGCGCAGTGGATTGTGAGGGAGGCCGTAGTGGAGGGCTCCGGATTAGTTTCGCCCACCTGGCGTTCTTTAACGTACGTGCACCCAAAGCACGGTACACGGGCGCTCTTGCATTCCGTCCCCATCGTTCCTGCGATTGCGACGGTTGCCACGCCCGAGAGCTGCCTGAATAAACGCGCAGAGCATTATTGCTTGCTTCTCTTTAACTTCTTTCTTTCTTTTATTTATTCATTCATTAATTTATTTATTTAGTGAGCAAACGTTGCTCCGTGTCTTGACGTACTGATTACGCAGATGACGCCAGGTTCGACATGTCGAGACCATATTTATTACGGAACTAAAGTATCCTACAAGTGTTTTCCAAACTTCATAATCGCCAAGTGTGAACCTTTTACGTGCAAGAAGCGCGTAGTAGAGTTTCTACTATTGTGAAAGTGTGTGTCAGTACCACGTTTCGGCCGGACCCGCCGTGGCGGCGTAGTGGCTTTGGCGTTGCGCTGCTAAGTCCGAAGGCGCAGGATCAAGTCCCGGCCAGGGCGGCCGCATTTCGATGGGGACGAAATGTGAAAAAAAAAAAAAAAACAGCCCATGTACCGTGCATTCGGTGCACGTTAAAGAATCCCACTTAGTCAAAACTCATCCGGAGTCCCCCATTACGACATGCCTCATAATCGTATCGTGGTTTTGGCACGTAAAACCCCAGAAATGTAATTTTTTTTTCAGCCAGTCAGCCAGACGTTGGACAGTGAAGAAGGCGTTTGCATGTGCATCGTTTTCATTTCTTGACGCTATATATGTAGGTATGACGACCGAACGCCGTGGGTCTTAAAATCGTATGTTGCACGTTGTCTTCTGACTCTTTTTTTCTTTTTCCTTGAAGAGCTTGGCTAACGTTAGGTGCGACACGCGGTACATACAGGGTGTGTCAACTATCGTGTATCAAGATTTAAAAATATGTAAATGTCACGTATCTGGACAGAACCAAGGTAACGTTGTTGCCATCGCTTGGAGATACTCAGATTGTTTTTTTCATTCTACCTAATTACATGATTCGTCTTTAATAATTAATCAACTTCTCAATTATTATAATTAGGTGAAAATTGTCAATGAGAAAATTGTAGAGCAACATGAACAACTCCCGATACAGCTTTCTGCTGCAGCCAACGAGACGTCATTTCAGTATTGCGATGTCTCGTGGCAAGAAGAAGACACAAACAAAGGGATTTGTGGGATATTTCGATTCTCTCTTACAGCTCTGTCCCATCTTCCCTGCGCGTTCGCTCAAGGAAAAGTCGCACGATGCGGAATCCACGCGTCCCAGACAGCTTGCGACGCGACCCATGGGCATGCGTGGGAGTGGTGAAAAAGCACAGAATCGGAAAAGGCACCGCTACAAAATACCGGCCCCAGGCTACGTCCTCCACGACGCACGTTGCGTCTGGCGTAGATAAGCCGAGCGCTGAACGTCACTCCTTGGTGGCTCTTATCAGCAACGGCATCACGGGGTGAACACATGCTATACACAGGCAGCAATTACACTGCTGAATCCGATGTCCATTCGTGTAGTGACGGGTATATGGTTACCCCCATAGAACATCTTGCAATAATTACTAGAGGGAACTCTGGCGTTTCGATCGTGCAGCCGCCATGGTAATGATGGTTACTACATAAATTTGTCTCATCTTCCTGCTTGTCGCTTCATACGTTCTTGTGGCTTCGTTTATTACGCTTTATCTGCGTTAATTGACCTAAATTTCATAGCAATGTACACTTTTCTTCTTTCTTTTTTTTTATGGTGAAGGCAATAAGACTCTGCGAGCACGCATAGTCACTGCTGATTGCAGTGGTTCGGCCTGTACATGCGACCGTGGCATAAATGTTTCGATGTCGGACTTCATGTGCTAGAGGTCTTGTGTGCGCATCCTGTTGTCGGACTATTCTAACAATGTTTATTTAATTATTTACGATGCAGCACTTCCTTAAAAATGACCACTTTGCAAAGTCGCGAAGCCGTTTAAAGCCAGAAGGACAAAGTTCAGGCAGATCCATGTACTACCCATCAATCCCATGCTGGCTGAACTTGCAGCTCCCGTAGACACTAGCGCCACAGTTCACTCTATATTAATTGTATGAAACACTATATGGGTTACCGCAATGGTTTCTCGGTCCAGTGCACTGGCAGCCACGGTTTTCCCAGCTGCGGTATAATGCAGCTCCACTCGACTGCGTTATTGAAGTGGAGTTGCAACGCTATAGCACGCTCAAACGGACCAACGATAATTTCGAACTTCTACGCTTTACACTCACGGTCACCGGCCGTACGTACTTTGGTGCTCGTTTCGGACGCGCGCTTAACTTGAAGATGTTTAAACTTAGCATCAACAGAACTCAATTTTAGGGTTACTTTATTTAAGAAAGTGCTCGAATTTCCTCGACACATATTCACAGAACCTAATGAGCCGAAAACCTCAAAGCAGCGAAATGCACTCAATCTCTCGCCCGATTTTACGCAGCTTTGCGGGAGAGATGGGGAAAATATGCATCAAATATGAGGAACATACGGTGATGTTTGGTTTAAGTTTGCGTGACGGCCGCTGTTGTCCGGTTAAGGTTTACCGCTCCCACGAAGGAAACGGAAGACGCGCTCAAGGGGCTCGCTATGCAAATGCGTACGCTGCAAAAGCTTCGCCTTTCTTTCTTTAAAATTCAACAAATATAATGTTATTCACATCAATGTTTTAAGTGTTGCCAATTTAGCTAGGTTCTCGATTTAACGAAATAATTCTCGAGCCCCGTCGACTTCGCTAAAATCGAGGTTTAAGCATACAAGGTGCACCTGATCTCGTAGCTGAGCGCTTAAATCTCCTGCAGCGAATTCCTCAAGAGGACTGGCGATGAAATTTCGTGCATTGCGCACTCAGAGGTCCAAGATACTGTTGCAGCAGCCTTACATCCTGTCTCGCTAAAAGCGTGCGGTTACACGTCCGGGAAAACTATGGCTAGCGTCATCATAATCGTAGCCTAGAATAATAGTACACACCGAAAAAGGGCCGGCGCCTTGGCTTACGTGTCATTAGCTAAACGGTGATTTGCGAGCGCATGAGTACCTTCCGGTCCCGGTGGTGACATTTCAGGCGATTCCCTAACGAGGAGCAGTTTCACCACGTATCATCGAGAACCGCCTCTTAGAGAAAGGAGATTAGGGGAGATGCAACTTCGCATCTATAGCAAGCGTCTCGGGGCCCCTGGGAAACATAACGATATACTGCGCAAACAAATTAATTATAATAAAATCCACGAGATGGAAGAGCTACAGCGCCCTATAAATGTAAGCCATATGTTCGGGTTCTTCGGGAAGAAAGCTTAGCGTCTGGAGGAACAAAATAACATTCAGCTCCGGGGACCGAACCCGGTACGACCAAATTCCGCCGCAGTTCGCGAAGTAGAGGCGAACGTGCTGAATCGCTCCAGCCTCTTCTCGCTACTTTATGGTGGATGCCAACATTTAGCGATAACTGCAGTCATTCCTTTTTTTTTTAAGAGACACCAAATAGCAACCACATCAGAAACACTATTTCAAAAGTCTATTTTCGTTGATTTGGAGGTAAAATGCAGATTAGTAACGGAGAAAAATGTAGGCTAAATTTTCGTTTCTTCAATTTCGCTGCGCATTATAGAAGCGCCTGTGCTTGTGGTGTCTCGGATTTCATAGCCTTTTCTCCTATTCGGGCTGTTTAGCGAACGAAGTGTTCGCAAGACTTGGTTGCAGCCGCGGTCTATACTCCTTTAAAGTGCAAGTTGCTCTTCCTTTGTCGATAAACAAAGAACTAGACTCGGGCAAATGTGTTAAGAAACCTTAGAGTTCGATGAAAGCCGGCAGGGTAAATTCAAGGTGCGACTTCGCCACCCGTACTTCGTTCTTACCAAACCTCCCAGCAAACGAACAGAGGTAGGACAAGGTGTGTTGCCACAACCACCGTTCCGACAAAAGGGCATTGCCTTAGTCATAGTTGCTGCCCTGAGAAAGACAAGTCCACTTATCGAAACGTTGGCTCTCGTGATACACCTTGTTCTACCACTGTTATTCATTTCACGGCTCCATAAATTCCTGCGAACCTCTCCCTTGTTTGGATTTGCAAGATCGACATATTTGCTAGTGCAGAGCCATAATTGAGTAATGCAGCTCCATTTAATATTCCTTAAAAGGCGCCGCAACACACCGCCCTTCCTTTGGAAGAGTTGGCAGCCAGTAACATCTCCCACAAGATCAGAATATGCATGTTGCCGTGGAAGTTCTGACAAGCTTTTATAACACCACATTTGTGAAAACTTGGAAACACTACGCATATTCTTTTAGTATGCATGGTCGCTTTTTCCGTGGACAGTACCCCGTGGGGGGGGGGGGGGGGCATACAATACTAACTTTAGTGACGATAAGTGGCTCTCTAGGAAACGTTTAGTGAATCTTGGATCTTCGGGAAAATTGATAGCTGACCATTGAGGCCACAGGGACCATCATTACATTTCCAGTGATCCACGCCTTCGTAGGAAAGTTTCTCATGGAAAAACAAGGTAATCTTTTTACTGGAGATCTTTCGTGCCCCCACATAATGCGGTTCCTTAGCGTGTCCAGGAAAACTGCCCCCAATTCGCCAAAGTAATGAGTCTATTAGCACAGCTGGTTTGACCTCCTTCGCACAAAAGCAGTTCAGAGCGGCATTAATAGCCATATTTCAACAAGCATGTAGGGGGACGATGCATGGGGTTCATCGTGCGTAAGACATATCGAATGATAATTTGCAGTCTCCAGTGTTGACTGACCCATCAGATATACTTGTTAAATATATTTTAAGTGTTCGATCACTAAAGACCTCACCTCAGACGAGGAGGTTTGCGGTTTTGAGCGAGCCCCTTGCATCATCAGCTGCCGCATGCGCGCAAGTTCTCAATCTCCCATGATGGGTCCTTTCAGTATCCGCAGGAATCCAGGGGTTTGGAGTGCCGAAAATGCATCTCCTCTATCTAAACCAGAGCCGACAAATTTTCACCAAGCAGCATGCAGCTATTTCTGTTTTTCCCGCACCCTAAAATTTTTATGCAAATATGAAAAAAAATATTAATCATTATGACTCGCCGAGTCGTTATCCCCTTCGCTTAACCATCCGATTCTTGGCCAATTACCGCATTATGGGCATGTGCCACTGACCTTCAAGTTAACAACGACATGACAGTCAGCCACACGAGTAGCGCAACTCGCACGACTTACGCAACACGAGTTGCAGTAGCAGCCGCACGAGTAGCCGCGTGAATTGCAGCCTGAATGCGTGAAGTTCTCGACCATGCCTTCTCCGAGACATTCGCTGAAGACTCTTGCTGGAGGACTCTTCCTCTTCTCAGGTTAGTTCTACGGATAGAATCAGTCTTTCCGACGGTGTCATGGGCGGCAGTGGGCAATTCTGTGGTAACCGCGGATGTGCGAAGCTTTAACATTAAAGGAGAACTGCTTCTCCAATACGCTGCTCCAGTACCTTCAACTGTGGCACCATGGCACAGGACAAGAGTTGATGCCTTCGATGACTAAGAAAGACCCAACTTGGCAAAATGTCCCTGGATGTACAAAATGACCACTCGTGATATAATGGCCAAATGATCGTATCGGTATGCGGAGACCAAAACATGCATGCCTTAATAAATGGGTAGCTATAGCTTACTGAAGCTAGGCTATCCATTCATGGGCATCTGTATTAGTGCATTTGGCAATGATGCCTCTAAGCAACATCGAACAAAAAAAAAGAACAATATTCTGTTGCGTATCTGATCGGGCTTCTTAGCTCGTGTGAAAGCTTTGTTGCATACAAACACCCATATGAATTTGACCCATAATTTGGTGGCGCCAGCTCTATGTTGCCAATATAGAACAGCTTAAAGGGCACGACAGCGGTTTCACAAAGGAAGATGGAGACTCGCAAAGTGAACAACGGTGGTCGAACAAGGGATGCCTCAAGCTGTAGAGCCAGCGTTTCGACAAGAGGACTTGTTAGGGCAACAGACGAAGCACGGATAGGTCGGTCCGCTGGTGTGCCCTACCATGTGAGACCATGAAAACGACGCCGACCGTTCGTGGGTCATACAGCGGTGACGCGCGGACGTCCACGAGGAGCCGCCGCCCCGCTCTGCGCGCTGCGTGTGCCGTGCCACGCAATCTCCGGCGCGGGGTGGCCTCAGCGTAATGGCTTCGCTCCAGCGGGCTTGGCCGTCGCGCCTCCGTACCGGAGCGGCAAAACACTTTGCACGCCGCCGAGAGCTGCCCATGTCAACGGCCGGAAGCGTGCCAATTCGCAATTCGCCTTTAGGGAAGCGGCCGACTACGTACATTCCGCGAGATACGGCTCAGTTTATTGGCGCTTATCTCTGGGCCCCGCTATATCGGCAACGGCTAGCGACAAAAACAACCACGCTCTCTTCAACGAAATTGCAGGCGAGAGCACGCTCCGAGGTCGCTACCTCGTCGTTATCTCTCACAGACGACCGCTAGCGAGAGTCGTAGGAATCAATCGGATCCGTTGCCGTCGCGAAACCACGCGGCAGAGTCCGCGATCGTGCCCCCAGCAATGTGAATCTCGTGCCGGGTCTCGTGCAGTCTACGTGCTCGCCCTTCAGTGGGTAGCGGTGTTACGGTGTTATGACAGAAACATGTCAAACATACAGACTTGTCGAGCTGGATTTGACTGTCGCGTTTATGTCAGCCATGTCGACGCCATGGACCTGCTCAACCGTGAGGTGTATAGTAGGACAGACAATATTAACAAAGTCAGCGGGTCGACGTGCGTTTACTTGATCTCGCACTATAGGCCCGCTGGCGTACTCGGTTCGCGGAAATGAGGCAGCTGTACCCGTCCCGGTAGCCGAGTCGCTAAGCAAGGCGCTGCAGTGCTCGAGGTCGTCGGTTCCATCCGGACTGCGGCGGTCGCATTTCAATGTGGGCTAAATGCAGAACTGTTCGTGTACTTAGATTTAGGTGCACGTTAAAGAACCCCAGGTCATCAAAGTAATTCATTGTCCCCTACTACGACGTCCCTTATAATGAGATCGTGGTTTTGGCACGTAAAACCCCAGAATTTAATTTAATTTGATATAACAAGGCTAATGTACAGTGCGACTACCGGAGGCCGAGCTTCTCTCGATGCCTTGAGTATTGCCGGGAGGGAAAGACACCCGAAAGAAATCAACTTCCTGTTTGGAACAGTATGCTCGCGCGTCATTTGCGCGATCATGCAGTGCGATAGCGTGGGCTTTTGCTAGAACATAGGGAGAAAGAGAGAGAGAGAAAGAGAAACAAAGGAAAGGCAGGAAGGTCATCAGAAAAATTGCGGTATGTTACCTTGCACGGGGGAAATCGGAAGGGGGATTCAAGCAGATAGGAAGAGAGAAAGGCGAGTCGGAAGCGGGAACCGATGCACAAAGTTAAAGGGGCATACATCACTCTCGGCCCGTAAACAACAGGAAGCGAACTGGCGCTATGGCTGCCTTTAGCGCGTATGTCCGTTGTGGACACTGTCCCAGTATATTTCGCTCAGATAGTGACCGGCTGTCCAATGTCTCCAACATGGTTGATAGCATCTTCTCCGCGCTATAACGTGGACGGATGCAACCAGAATATGTGAAGTATTTTCTTCACAGCCGCAAGTTTTACACGTAGAGCTGTCAGCTAGCTCATCCACTTATGAACGAGTATGACTCGGTAAACGCGACATCAAGCCACAGCCAGTGCAGCAAAGTTTCTTCGCACCTTGGTAGCCCCAGTGGTAGGTAAGGAGTTAAGTAAGTAATCAGGGAATATAGGTGACTGTTCGTGGAACTCATTGACTTCCACAAAGACAATGTGCTGTCGCGTGCCATAAAGCGAAGTGTAGTTGCTTCGTCTGTTCTTGCAAGTGGAATTGGCACATATCTGCGACTGTGATGCGTAGAATGGGCGGACTGGTCGTACCGATTGTTTCCGGTGACATCACAGCGTGCTGGTAACCACTGATAAAGCATAGCATGTCCTTGTTCTGTTTCTCGATGGTGTAAATGTTGTATCTCTGACGCAAGTTGTTCGTGAGAATCGTGGCGCATTGAACTTTGTTTTCCTTTGGAGGGCTGCGGGGTCCCAAAAAATTGTCCAGCGATGATGTAGCTCCCTGAAGAATAAACTGGAGTGCTACTCGAAGCGCAGAAAGCTCCGCTCCTGTAGAACTCGTCAGACAGGATATCTTCATTTTGATTTCAACAGACTTCACTGGTATGACAACTGCTCCTGGATATTGTGCTCCTCGTATAGAAATTGCAACATTAATTGTTTTAACACGGCTAACGGCATTACAGCTCTTCTTCTGAAGCCAAGAATAGTACGGTGTACCTTGCGTACACCACATACACGTACCACAAAGGCGACAGCGGTCTTCTAGCGGGTGTAAAAACTGATGGCAGAGAGCCGTGGTGCTGTGCAATGATGTTGGCATGCGGTGTACGCGGCCTCATTGTAGGCAGGCCAGCCAGATGGTGCAATGGCAGCGAGTAAAATATTGACGTGTCTTGTATGTGTGCGAAGCATGTCAAATGAAATATATGTCGTGATCAGATGATCATATGCGATGACTACGGTAGCCGCTGTAGATGCATGCATAGGAAGTCCAAGACAGGTACGGAGTGCTTGAGCTTGGAGAATCTGAAGTGTACGGAAGTTGGTTGAGCAAGTGTTTCTCAGCACAGGCGTACTGTGCCTTGGGAAGCCCAGAAAAAGTGCACGGTACAATTGAAGCACTGACTGCACTGATGAGCCCCAGGACTTCCCACCGAGAAATGCCAGAAGATGAGCAATTTTTGTCACCTTTTTTTTTTCTTATATGATATGTGCGGACTCCAGGATTGATCTCGATAGATAATGATCCCCTGAAATCGATGTGTTCTTTTGTTTGGGATCGTTTGGCTACTGATTCGAATGACGTGCGATGCCATCGGTTTGAGGGGTGAGCACAACCAAACAGACCTTTCCTGGTGAAAACGGTAGACCTTGTTTCTGTAGGTACATGGATACCTTCGTCGTGGCCTTTTGCAGTCTCACTTGAATTTGTAGGCGAGTTACACTTGAAGCTCATATGCAGATGTCGTCTGCATATACTTCTGCGTATAATTGTACGTTTGGTGGCAGTGACTTCGAAAGACCAATTAGCGCAAGGTTGAAAAGTGTAGGGCTTAATACCCCACCCTGCGGAACACCACGCGATGTGGGCTAGAAAGACGTTGGTCCATCTTCAGTCACAACGAAGAAAGATCCTTCACATATATAGCTGCGTATCCAACGGTAAATGTGACCGTCAATTCATACAGCCTCGTACCCGAGCACACGATGGTTGGACCCTCCCGCGTGAAGCCGTGCGCGGCTTAGCCGTGTCCGGGGAAAGGGCGATCCTGGGATTTGAGCCGATGCCGGATGTTCGGACCTTTAAGGCCCCCCGGCGTAAGCAACACACCTCTTTGGCCTCTGCTTCATGTAGACGGCCCCTTCAGACTGATCCACCTGGAGGAAACCGGAAGTCGCCTTTTCCCTGTCTCACTCTACCCTGTCAGGATTGAGGGCGCAATCCCATCGCTCGTGATCCGTTGTGAAGATTGGAGTCCGGCATGAATTCGAAGGTAGCTGGCCCCTGCCGTCGTCCAACTTATCCACGCTGAGGACGTTGATGAAGGGAAGGACTGCTTCTCATCGAGAACGAGGAATATGGGTTTATTTACAGTATTTACATGCAGCTCATCAGTCTAGCATGACTGCGAGAGAAAGTACGTCAGTCTAAGACGACTGCTTGAGAGAGTGTCTCAGTCTAACATGACTGCTTAAGAAAGTGTGTCGAGCATCCGCAAAACAGCAGTTTTTAAACACTCGGTCCTCCCGCGATACAAGGAGACGCGAACGTTCGTTTAGTCCCCGTAAACTAGCCGCCTCTCCGCCGGACGGTTTACACACACACATGCACACACACACGTGTTCACGGTCCGAAACCGACACCACACGAATTTCGTAGAACTCGGAGCCCACCCGGGTATTGCGCCCGAGTAGCAGATCAGGTCCGCGTTGTCGTGTTGTGCACAAAGCCTGCTTCGTCGAACTCCTTCAGTCACAACGGCGACGAGGCTAGAGCGTAATGGTGGCGGTTTCAGCACAAAGCCTGCTTCGTCAAACGCATCCTAGCTGAAGCGACGGAGAGTGGAGGACGTGCGTAGTGTTCCTGACACAAAGTCGACTTAGTCACGCCGTGGCTAGAGGTTGGCGGCGGCATTCCAAGATGAGGTTGCCACCGCTGGCGTAAATGGCTGGCAAACTTGCACTGCAGCTGGCCGTTCTTAACAACCCTCATCTTCGTCTTTTTCTTTCACTTTTAATCTTTCCTGTCGTCTCATCTTTTCTATTCACTCCGACTTTTCCTGGCGGCAAGGGTTAACCTGGTGTGGCTGTCCTACCTTGGGTATACCATATCGTGTCATAGTAACGGCATACTGCTGGCGCTGTGCAGACTTGTTTACATGTTCTGCCACATCCCCTCGTTGGGTTCCGTGGTGGGTGGCAGACGCGATTGCCGAACGAACCAATTCTTTCCGTGGGATCCTCGAACCCCTTTTCAACCGATCATGCCTTGAAAAGGGTACGCACCGACGCAACCTCGCTATTCTGGCCCAAAAAACAAAGAAACTTTCCCGAAATTTCACGTCCTTCATTGTGAGCAATCATCTACAAAAGCTAGATCAATTCCACCATTTCTTATGGCTAAGTGCCTAAAAGAGACCATTGGAACTGGTTATAAGGTAACAAAGATGGCAAGTGGGGATTTCCGCCTCGAACTAAAAGACGATGAACAAGACAACAGACTCGCACAGCTCGTAGCCTTTGGTAACATCCCTGTTTCTGTGAGCGCACACCGAACTATGAACACAGTCAAAGGCGTAGTATCAGATGAAGACTTAATGATATTGAATGAAGAAGAACTCCTGGATGGATGGAAGGACTAAGGCGTAATCCATGTGCAGCGCATCAAAATCAGACGGAAAGACAATGAAATCCCAACAAAGCATTTAATACTAACTTTCAGCTCGACTACCTTACCCGAGACTCTTGAAACCGGCTATGTAAAACTTCATGTCCGACCTTACATTCCGAACCCGCGACGTTGCTTCAAATGTCAGAGACTTGGTCACGCATCCCAGAGCTGCTGAGGGCAGCTTATGTGCGCAAAGTGCGGCAAAACCGGTCACTCTGCTGACGACTGCAATAATGATGAGGTACATTGTGCAAACTGCGACGGCAGTCACCCTGTATACTCCAGAGCTTGTCCAGCCTGGAAGAAAGAAAACGAAATAATTACGTTAAAAGTTAAGGAGAATATAACATTCCGTGAAGCACGACAACGGATCTCCTCGTTATTCTTACCGAAAACATCTTTCGCTGAAGTGGTGCAACGGGGGGCGGCACCACAACGGCCTCTGGCGGCAGCCCGGATCACGCCTAGCGTGTCCAGGCTAACGCCACCCGGCCCTACGGTGGGAGCAGCCAACGCTGCCCTTCCATCTCTCAAAGTGTCCACACCAGTGGCCTCTTCAAGCTCCGGCAGCAGCCAGGGCACCACAGAGGCCACAGGGGTCCTGTCGACCTCTGGCCCGGTGGGGGCGACGACTTCGGCGCTTGAGATGAAGTCTACGCGACGCACACATCGCTCTCTGGAGCGGGTGTCCAGTGCCTCGCAAGAGGCTATGGACACCAGTCCAAGCAAAACGGTGCAGGTAGCGTCGAAGGAGCGGCGAGGTTCTCTTGACCGCTCCAAAAAAGACGAAACACCAATTGCAAGGCCTAACAAAGGCTCTGTAAAGTAAGTCACTCTCCTCCCTATTGAGACACACAGCACAATTTTATTTTTTCAACATGGACGATATCACACAGTGCAATGTTAGAGGACTATTAAGAAACCAACATGACGTCCAAGGAATTCTCTGAAAGTTTAATCCTAAAGTGCTCTGTGTGCATGAAACACATCTCACTTTCAAGCACTCCAAGTTCCTCCGGCAATGAAAATTTGTACAGGAAACTGGAGTGCCGCAGGACGGGGTGCTCAGCTACACCCTCTTTAAAGTAAAAATGAATTCTCTTCGCCTGCACATACCACGTAACATCTTCTAGTCAACATATGTTGACGATGTGCAGATAGGATTTCAATAAAGTTCTCTGGCAATCTGTGAGCGACAGGCCCAGCTTGGTCTTATAACAAGGTCTCCAAATGGGCTGATGAGAACGGGTTCAGACTGAATCCACAAAAAAGCACCTGTGTCGTTTCCTCTAGAAAAAGAGGCCTGCACCCTGATCCTGAAGTTCTGTTGCATGGTGAGCGTCAGCCTGTAAACAGGAAACATAAATTTTTAGGCATAATTTTAGACGCGAAATTAACCTTTGTACAGCACATAAAGTATCTTAAAACAAATTTATGAAAACGATGGATATCTTAAAGGTGCTGTCACGCACAACCTGGGGTAGTGATAGAAAATGTCTTATGAACTTGTATAAAAGCCTCATACACACACGACTAGACTATGGAGCCATAGTTTACCAGTCGGCTACTCCAACTGCTCGGAAGATGCCAGACCCTGTCCACCACTTAGGTATTCGCCTGTGCACAGGCGCCTTTAGAACAAGCCCAGTAGAAAGCCTTTACGTTGAATCGGATGAGTGGCCACTTCACCTGCAGAGAACATACTCGTCTTTCATGTATTTTCTTAGAGTGAAGGAAAATAGTGAGCAGCGCGCGTATTCCACCATAAACGATTTGATCAGTTCTCAACTTTTTCACAACCGGCCCACAGTGGCGCAGCCTTTCTCACTGCGTGTTAGAGGCATAGCTGAAGAAACAAGGGTTCCACTGCTTGAATACCACCTTATGCCCCCTACTATACGGCCCCCGCCGTGGCAGTGGCAACCTATACACTGTGATACATTATTTCGTATACCTGTTACAAAGGGCGCGCCTGTCGCGCATATCCGAATGCACTTCCTCGAATTACAGCACAAATACTCCTCTCCTGAATTTTTTTACAGGCGCATCGAAGTGTTATTCTGGCGTGTCTTACGCAGCCGTCGGTCCATCCTTTTCGGATGCCGGTGTTCTGCACCCTAACACAAGTATTTTCACAGCAGAGGCCTACGCGATATTGGCCGACGTTAAACACATTAAAGAATTTAATATCCCAAAGGCAGTTATATACACACTCTTTAAGCGTCGTAAACGCTTTGAAAACTGTCATAAAATATAAAAACCCGGTAATTCTATCTCTTTACTGAGTATTATGCACCACCTATGCGTCCAAGTAGCATATCGTGGTATGCTGGGTGCCGGGGCACCGAGAGGTATAGAAGGAAACTTGTTGGCTGACCCGCTAGCCACATCCGTCCACGCGAACGCTGCCAACTCTTCCACGACTGTCCCTGTAATGGACCTCAAGTCCTCCCTAAGGAAAAAGCTCAGGGCTTACTGGCAGCGGTTGTGGGATAAAGAAACCGAAAATAAAATACATGTTATCACGCTGTATCTTGGCAACTGGCAGCCGGAGT
This sequence comes from Dermacentor variabilis, assembly GCF_050947875.1. Classification (NCBI taxonomy): domain Eukaryota; kingdom Metazoa; phylum Arthropoda; class Arachnida; order Ixodida; family Ixodidae; genus Dermacentor; species Dermacentor variabilis. The sequence continues at coordinate 136,599,132 of NC_134568.1, forward strand.
CAAAGAACCGCCGTACAGAAGTAACACTTTGCAGACTTAGGATAGGACACACATACAGTACACACCCATACCTCTGGTCCGGTGGTGATCCACCCACGTGTGACAAATGTAGTGAGCCACTTACCGTGCTTGACATCCTGCTGCAATGCACTGAATTAGACACTAATAAGAAAAAGCATTTTCCATTACCACACCGGCAGCGAATTCCACTCCATCCTCTAATGATCATAGGTATAGAACCTCTCTTTAAATATCAATCCTTGTTCGAATTTTTAAAAGATGTACATCGTTTTCATTTTATAGCCTGTTTGAATCGCACCGCTGGTACGAGTTGTTGTGGTCGCACCCGCTGGTACGATTTGTTGGGAACTCGGCGCTGACGCCCGTGGTTGTACCTGGGTCGCAAGCCCCAAGGGTAGCGTTGGCCTGGCGGCCTGGGGTACAACTGGAAGCATCCGAAGGTCCCGGCAAAGCATGAGTCGACTGGTAACAACAAAACAACTTGTTTATTTTAACATCGCAAAGAGTTGGCGGTCAGGTTGACCGAAGTAGAGAGACGGGAGAGCACTTTACTCAACAGAAGAAATCGGAGCCCTCTTTTTGGCGTCCGGGAGCAGCTGTTTTTATACTCTCGCAGTTGAGGGCAAGAAGGAACCCCTCAATAGACGAGCACGTGATTGTACAATGGGCTAAGGTGACGCACACTGTCGTAGCGCCGCCGGTCGGGCACAAAGACTGGGAGGAGAAGGTAACCTCGGCTCTCGTAGCGCCTCTGGTCAGGCACAATGACTGGAAGGAGAAGGTAACTTCTGCTCTCGTAGCGCCTCTGGTCGGGCATAATGACTGGGAGGAGAAGGTGACCCCCTGCTGTCGCATCGCCGCCGGTCGGGCACAATGGCACATACACTCACACACGCACATGAAGACACGTGGCATCGGAACATGCCTGGAAACGCCTGGAAACGCCTGGAAACGCCTGGCGGGGAGCGTAGCGGTGACGCCGAACGGGCCAAAATGTCTGCCGCTTTGTTGCAATCGCGCCGGCTAAACCGGCCGTCGTAGGCGAAACGTAACAAGCCCCAGGAAATCCGTAGCACTGCCTCTTAACAGAAGTTTCTGCTGCGGTAGCTGCATTAAAAGAAAGCACCTGCCTCCCAGCCTTGGGCTCAAAGGCCTTAAGGAGGCAGACGTGCTATTTCCAATTTCTTGCATTTTAGCCCCATGATCACTTGTCATTCGTGCTATACCCGTAGACCACTCCACGTACCACTGTCATAATTTTGTACTGTATATCGCTTTACGCTTCTACGCTAGCGATTGATTTTAGGCCACTTTACAACTATGTTACATCCCATCATCGCAAGTCACCAATTAGCGTTTAACACAACATTATCAGTTATGGCGCTCTTTGGCCACACCTGGCCCTTGCGCCACAAAAACACATATCATCATCATCAATTCCTACAGCCTCCAAGGCGTCCGGTATGGCCTGATGAGCCACGTTATCGTAGGCTCATTTGACGTCTATAGAAAAAGCGCCACGTTTAGTCGTTCAATGTGTTTTTCGTTGGTACCGACGTCGCAAGATCAATCACATTGTCGATTGATGACTGACCGCGTCGAAAGGCAGCCATAGCTTCTGTGTAGACGTTGTATCTCTCCAGACACCATTCAAGGTGCGTCATGACCCTCCTCTTTCACTTTCTGAACGACGTTGGCCAGTGCTACTGGACGATACGATGTCGGGTACAACGGAGACTTGCCAGGCTTTAAAAATGGTACGAGGTGGCCTTTTTCTATTCTCTGGTTTTTACGTGTCAAAACCACGATATGATTATGAGGCACGCCGTAGTGGGGGACGCTCCGGGCTAATTTTGACCAGCTGGGGTTGTTTAACGTGCACCTATTGCATGGTACACGGGTGTTGTTGCATTTCGCCCACACCGAAATGCGGCCGCCGAGGCCGAGAATCGCTGCCGCAACCTTGGGCTTAGCAGCGCAACATCAAAGCCACTACGCCACCACGGCCGCTTGACTTCCATTGTTGAGGGACTAACTCTCCTTGCCATGTTTTGTTGCAAAGGTTGAGAAGGCTATTTCGGGCTTTTGGACCCAGGTTTCCAAGTGTGGAGTATGTGATTTTCTCAAGCCCTGGGGATGACGAGCGCTGACACGCGGCTAGTGAGGCCTCCACCTCTTCCGGAGAAAAAGGAACATCCATTCGTAGATCTCATGAACAGAGTGTATACCGATTGGAAGTAATATAGCAAACAGAGTAGGACGCTAGGGACTTGCTACCTTTGTGCAAACATCTTCAGCTACGTCAATCTTGCGACGTCTCTGATAAGAGACGTGAAGGAGCAGCGCTGCTGAGGAGGCCTCACAAGGCCTTGTACAGTCCTCCAGACCTGTGAAAGACGCTTAAATGGATCTAGCGATTCTCAAAGTGATTTCCAGTGACGCACCTGGAGTGTGTCAATAAGCCGTTGAATCTTTTTCCGAGTACGTCTAGCCTCTCTAAGATCTATAGGATTGATTTGGTACGCCTGTATTTGCGTTCTACCCTTCGGCGGATGGCTCGAAGCCGCTGTAACTGCTCGTCGTATTCCGTATATCAGGCAATGGCTGAAATGTGCACAACGCCCTCTTGCATCGCCTTTCCGATCCGATTTTCCAAGCTCGAAGCGAGTTCATTTTGACTTGCTTCCTCAATAAGTGTCCGAAATAGTGACCAGTCCATGCGGCGAAGCAGATTACGTTAAGTAAACTCCTTCAAGCCTTTAATTTTCCGATAAGTAGGAATGTGGTCGCTGCTGTGAGTCTCTATAGTCTGAGAACCATCGGGCGCTGTCGGCTAGACACCTCGAAACAAATGTTGGTATAGAAAGTTCACCGACCTGTCCATACTTCGCGCCGAGTTCTTCCGAATATGTTTGCTCTTGAAAATTGATCTATGACCCGAGTTCAGGCCTAAACATTCTGTGTGCCACAAGGCACAAAATATATAACTGCAGCGGTGACACACCGGATACGATGTACTGCTGCTGAATAACAAGTTCGCGAGTTCGGTTCGCGAGTTCGGTTCGCGACCACATTTCGACTAAATGTAGAATGGCTGCGCAATTAGAGTTAGGTGCTTGCAAATTAGTCCAGGAGGTAAAATGTATGCGAATTCATGCAGTATACTTAATTATTCGAGGGAAATTACCAAGAAGGGATGGGCACCTGTGCCAGTCGCTCATCTTATGCGTTCGTCCTTTTTTAGTGCTAATTCTCACGAATAAGATGCTTCGCTGGGATAGTAGGTGTGTGGACGTGACGAAGTGTAGCACAGTAAGTGAGGAAAAAGGGAGGGCTCGAAGTTGTCAAATGAAAATGTAGCAAGATGCCAGCAAGTTTGATTACTATCGCCAAGTGCTCTTAATAAAAAAAACATGCATGGCATAGTTTCTGTTTCAATGCGCGCTTGGCCTACCTGGTTGCTGAAAACGAAGTATTCATGTTGGCATTGTATTCGTCCTTCCAACTAGTAACGGGGCGCTTAAATATGTAAAGCTATAGCAACACTCTTCCCCGAATGATGGAGGCCATAGGCAGCTGTCGACATCGCGCAGCAATATTCATTTCTGCGACTTACGCCCTAAGCACCTGCGAGCATTGGACAAGCCGCGTGCACTCACAGTGGCTGTGGGTCATGTGACATATGGTCCCCTGGCCTGTGCATATCGCCAACGTTTTACGTGCAACGCGCTGAAATTGCCTCGCAACGTTCGGAACACAACGGACGCAGTCGTGGAACACCGGCGCGCACCTCATACATCAAATGCAATCACCGCAGCCCGTGCGCCTGCTTCTGTTATTAGAACAGCTCCGCGGATGCCCCCGCAGGCGTTTTCCACGGAGACCCGCTATCCAGAAGCTACACGCACCTTCGTGACACGTCTTCAATTTTGAGCCGAACGGGCGGTGTTCGTCAGCCGCTCTTATATATAGCGCGTGGGCCTCGCGCTCCACGATTCTCGAAATGCAGCGAACACGCTGCCGCTCGCTGCGTGAGGAGCCCCGCAAAAGAAAAAAAAACTGTGCCGCGTTGCAGCGCGGCGACGACAGACCGGATGACGAGCGCGGATGTTGCCTGGGAGAGCAGCCCGCGGCGCAGCTGGTGCACCGGCCCCCGCCGCCATGTGGGAAGATGCAGCCGGGGAGAACGCTGCGCTGCACGCACGTCACTGCTTGTTGCTATCCGCCTACTCTCGATGCCCCGAAAACGCTCGGCTTACCAGCACCGCACGGCTTCAAGCCGTCGTCGAACGATTGGAGCAACGCGAGGCGGTGGGACACTAAGCGCCGCAGCGATGCCACGCAATCTTCAAACAGAGGGCAACAACTTTCTACGAGTCTATATAGCCACATCATCTGTGCGTATAGCTTCGCGCGGCCGAGCGTATGTCGTAGAAAAAAAAAAGCAATGCGCAATTTGTCACGTACGCTGCACTGCACAAGGTTCAACATGGTGTTTCGTATGCCGGTTGTTTCGGCGAACACTTTCAAGAATTCTCACCGGTCACCTGTGGCAGATAGCACAAATCTAGTTAATGAGCTGGTCTGCTCGAAGAGGTGGACATTACGTACACACAAAGAAATTGAAGTTCATAATCGACTAATTAAGAAAAATGAAATAATTTAGCTTCTAACTAATTCTAGTATGGACCATATTCCAATTTACAAATTCTAGCCGTGGAGTTCGCAAGACGTTCCACTTGGAACGAATTCTCAGAATGACACCAATTTCGATATATTAGTTCCCTAACTTTGTGGAGAAATGCATTGGCCTTCCAGTTACTTTCTTAACAGAATGTCGTTTTATGCATTCACGTACAAAAGTAACTGGAACGCCAATGCATTTCTCCGCAAAGCTCGGGAATTAATATCTCGAAGCTGGTGTCATTCTGAGAATTTGTTCCAAGTGGATCCGCCTTGCGAACACCATAGCTAGACTTTGTAAATTGCAATAGGGTCCATAAGGTAATTAGTTAGGAATCTAATTATATCTTTTTGTTAATTAGTCGATTAAGCATTTCAATTTTTGTGCAAGTAGTGTCTGCCGTTTCGAGTAGACCGCGTCATGCCACGGGCAACTTTTACGAATTTTTGAAAGTTCCCTAAAACACCCTGTATATACTACGGGCATAGCTATTCTTTTATATTTATATAGATTGTCCTTAGAGGGAGGGAGGGAGAGAGGGAGGGAGGGTCATTGACTTGCATCCCCCTTCTATCTGCGGTGCTTTAGGCGCGTGCTTGCTTGAGAATATAGTTTAATTGCCTGCAGTAATACCCACAGCCAGACCTTTGACAGCAAAAATTTATCCCTTTGTGGGGTGCGCGACGTCCGTACCCCGTGGTTGAAGACGTGTTCGACGGCCCCAACACAGGAGCAGGAAGAAACAAACGACGGCCCGAACGAATGATGGGCGCCAAAAGAGCAACAACAAAAAATTCAGCAGGGACAACTAAGAGTGTTTACGTGCGGGAATGCGAAAACATTGCAGCCGCTTTGTTGAAACGTTTTTTTTTTTTCTGCGCGTTCCTTGTCCGCGCAAACACCCGCCCGCGTTTCAACTGCGCCTCGGTAACGCCGAATGACAACGCGCCAAGCGTCTCAATGCTCTCGCTTGTCCGCGAAGATTTCATAAATCGAAGGACCGCTGAGCGGGATTCAAATGGACATTAATGTCTTTTTTTTTTTATGCACTCATGACGTGGCGCCACCTCCTACCCATCGGCTGCGCCGTCACGTGCCCGACGACGCCCGCACGAGGCCGCACGTTTAGTCAGCCACATGGCTGCGATGTGACGTGCGCAATGACGCACGCACTAGGCACACATTTAGTCAACCAGAACCGCGGAGCCGCCGTGGCGTCGGCGAAGCGTGACTCGGAGGCTCGGGTTCGATTCCCACCCAGACCGAAATTTACCCAATGTTCTTTTCAAAGGTATTAGTTTACGTTGCTTACAGAAACCGTCCTCAGAAATTTGACCTCAATTCGCGTGTTGTTTTGTGTGGTTTTACTCTTTGCCGTCGGCCATTTTTGGTACCATAATTTGGTCACGTCGGCAACTACAACGCCGGCATATAATGATTTCGCATTAAAAGAAGGCGCATAAGAGAAGGAAGTGCGAGACACGTGCGGAGGCGAGGCAGGCCCTGCGGGCTTCGAAAGTTGAACCCACCCCACAGGCTGCAGCGAGGAGGTGCCTGTTCCCGGAACGAACGCTTGTTTCAATTGACGCCACATCCTTTTTTTTTCACAATTTAATGTTCTTCAGCGCTCAAGTTCAAATGCGATGTACCCTAATGTTCCACTCGGGGCTTGCTTGCTGCGTTCACTGACGGAGTTGGTTTGAAGGGAAAACAAGAGAAGAAAGGCGCACGCAGACAGACGCATTCGTTACTCTAAAAGAAGCAGGACACATAGCGTTGTGCTACAAGCTTAACCATCTGTAAGGTCACGCAAGTAGCCTTGCTATATTACCTCCAACATCCCCATCTTCCACTGGCAGGCCCTTACTTCGCAACTGTCGTTACTGCGACAAGTTTTGGCGCTTTCTCTGACAGCCAACATTATTGTAACAAATTTCGTTAGTTTTTGGGGTACTCTTCAAGCGCAGTGGGCGCGCCTGGCGCTGTGACGTGGTTAGCGAAAAGCAGCTCGGCCGTGGTGCGCAGTTAAGTAATCCGCACTTCTGTTATAGTGACGACGGTCTACCAGTCTTGTATGTGTATCTGCGCCGAACAAGGTGCGCGATGAGAACAGCTGGAAGCTGACCTTGCAGCTTAGGTCACAAGATAACGAAGCACGGCTCTAAGAAGAGGAGTCGAGGCTGTAGAAGCCGCGGCAAAGAAAGAAAGCAAGCCCAAGTGCTCCGAAAAGCTTAACTGGAAGGGTCAAATCTTGTGAATATTATTGATCCTGTGGACCTTTCTTTCACGGGAGCAGCCATATTGCGTAGGCAGAGACGCCATCTTTATGGGCAGTCGGCATGCTGGCATGGGCGAGCCCTCCGTGTTGTCAGTTTCTGTTGGTTGTTAACGCGCTCGCGTGGTGAATTTGGTATGGATTGGCATCTACGTGGGAAACAGTTCAGTGAGACGTACTGAAGTGATTTGAGTCAGGATGGCCGTATCTTCTGCGGCTTTGTGGACGGAGCACACAGTGCGATATGTGGGTGCGTTTTTGAGCCTATAGAATCAGTCTCGAAGATCAGTTGTGCATTTCTGAAAATTCGTTTCATTAATGCGACATTACTGCAGCATTCTCACTGTTGTTTCAAGCTGTGGTTTAGCAGAAATGAGTGGTTACGAAATGTATGACGAACACAACATCCTGGGTACCGTTCAGCTACGGAATAGGTTGCGCTGTTTACTTTGAAAAGGGTTCAAATTCCTATCTGTAGATCCATTTCGCGACCACCTCGTCGTTTGTTCGACGAGGTTTCCACCCACGAATAATATAGTTTGGTTAATAATAACAGCATACCGTATAGTGTGAATCACGCTTGTCGAGCGACCGGCGGTGGAATGCGCGAGCGTGCACAGCAGTGGTAGATGCTGGCTTATGGATCTGTTTGTTCCATACATAGCACAGAGTCCAAGCACGTGGCATGACCATGCGAGGTCTTATTGCGGTGCTAGCCCATGTTCCTCTTTTTTATTTTTTCGCGAAAGGAGAAGATGAAACCTTTCTCTTTCGGAAGAGTGCTCATTTGGGCTGATTGGTTCATAATTACGAGCAGTAAACAGCGCTAAACAACAGGACGAAGAGAGGGATGCAGACCCCAGCGCTGACTAACAACCAAGTGTCGTTTCTTTTTCAGTCAGCATATATATACTCTACCGCTATCTCAAAGCACAAAAGCAACAGAAATTCAGCATGCGCAGGGCCAATAAATTGCAATCAATGGGATAGGAAGGCTATCTCCTTCGGAAGGAGAGAAATGAAGGGGAGGCTTACACATGCTTCGCCGCTACTATGAATGTGAACGGCTTTGAGATAGCGGTAGAGTATATATATATATGCTGACTGAAAGAATAAAGACACTTGGTTGTTAGTCAGCGCTATGGTCTGTGTCCCTCTCTTAGTCCTGTTGTTTAGCGCTGTTTACTGCCTTTTCTCTTTCTTTCTTTCTTTCTTTTTTTCGGTGTCGTTCGTCCTGTCCTCTACGATGCGTTCACCAAGCAACGCCATCGGCCTCATGCAGTAGGCTAACGTAGACATAACGTTGCGATTTCAACTCTATTGCACTTGAAATGCGTGAGAATGATGCCGGTGCCTGACGCAAGTGTTATATAATCATTGGCGCTAAGGTATCATGGAGTTACATTGAGTTGGCTGCACACGAGCACTTTTTTGTGTTGGTTCCCACGCCAAGGTATCAGTGAGAATATTTTCCCGTTCACGCTGGCAATTCACAGACGCCGGTTCTCTTCGACGAGTGAAAACCGATACAGCCAAAGTAGTTTCCAACAAATGCACGCACGGCGGCTGATGATGCACGTCGCAGCTTGCGCAGCCGAGTGAGTGAGTGAGTGAGTGAGTGAGTGAGTGAGTGAGTGAGTGAGTGAGTGAGTGAGTGAGTGAGTGAGTGACTGAGTGAGTGAGTGAGTGAGTGAGTGAGTGAGTGAGTGAGTGAGTGAGTGAGTGAGTGAGTGAGTGAGTGAGTGAGTGAGTGAGTGAGTGAGTGAGTCAACTTTATTCGGTCCACAATAGACGCGAATAAACTCAACGTCACCTGACTAGGCCCACTCGGGGACCATCAGGTCAAACCTGACGGCCCTCTCGCGGGCCCTCGTGACTGCCAGGATTTGACAGGTCTGGTCCTGGGCCTTCATAAGCTTCAGCATTTCCTCTTGGGTGAAAGGGGGACCGGCAGAGGCGCAGCCCCACAGGACATGCTCGAAGTCCGCATAACCACCACACAGGGGGCAGTCCGAGCTTGGGAACCGTTCGGGGTACATTGTGTGCAGTGCCACGGGGCTCGGGTAAGTGCTTGTTCGTAGAAGTCTGAGAGTGACTGCCTGGGCCCTGCGCAGTGAGGAGTGCGACAAAGGCAGGAGTCTTCTTGAGAGATAATTATGCTTGCACATCTTGTACGAGCAGAGAGGCTCGGGTCGCCCAGGGGAGGACGCGTTACTCGGCGCACGGGGAGTCAAACCTCGTGCAGCTGAGTGTGCCTCCTCGTTGGGCTTGAGCGACGCACCCTCAGTGGTTCCAAGGTGCGCAGGGAACCAGGCCAATGAGTGATGTTTGAAGTCTTTAGCATTTTGGATGATACATAGGGCCTGGGGAGCCACCATTCCCATCTGAAATGTCCTGACAGCGCCCTTTGAGTCTGAATAAATTGTGTCATGTACACCGTCCGTCAGTGCAAGAGCAATTGCAACCTGCTTTGCAACGCCGGAGCTAGAAATGCGGCGAGAAATTTCCGGATATTGTAGTTACCGCTGCACCGAGAGGTTACGCAGTAGTTTTTCGACGACCTTGTATGAACTGACAGCACGTAAATATCTTGGAGAAGGAGCTAAAACATCTCCAAGTCGTTCGGCAGCACGTGCCGGCAACACATTCAAGCAACGCTGCGCCGGCTCGCACAAGTAAGAGCGTTAAGAGTAAGTGTGTCACAAGTAAGAGCGTCCTGTTTCTTTTCGACGACGACATCCCTGCAGTGACAGCCGTTGCAACCTCCAACCAGCCCGGAAGTCGTCGTTCCCACCTGCTCACAGGGGAAACAAATAAAACAGCGAAAGGCGGTAGAGATAAAGGAAGCGAGAGATGGAGGAAGACAAAAATCTTTCTGTCTTCAGCGCAGGATGTGAAGCCAATTTGTACTGCTGCTGCTGCTGCTGCTGCGATTGACTTTTCATGAAAGTCACCCAGCGCGCGTCCCTGCGAAGGGGCACGCGCACCGACGATTGCGAGGGCAACAGAGGCTGCAGGGGACATTTCCTGGTGGTTCCCACGGGCCAACAACAGCCGCCAGCCACTCAGTGCGAGGTCTAAGCACGCAACTGGCGGTCGCACCTTGACGCTCTGAGGTTAGCCGGCGGCGCCGCAGCAGGAGGGGACACGTGGCTACCCGTCGGCGTGACCATCGCCGGACCAACCTAAGTGCGCGTGGTCACCACTCGAACGCGAGGACAGCAAGTGAAAGCCGCTGAAACTGGCTGCCGTCAGCTAGGTGTTGCTTTCTTTGTTCGGAAGGATCCTGGCAGCCAATGACACGGCCAAGCACGAGCTCCCTGCGAGCTCTCCTGCGAGAATAAACATTGCAAAGCGGCGACGGCGGCCTCCACAGTCTCCAAGGATCCGCGACGTCCGCGCGAGTTGCGTGCTCTTGAGAAACGTGCGTACACAACTTTCGCTTCCACCGCGCCCTTGTCCTCGCGCGACCCTTCCCAGCCACACGCCCCGCGGCACCCGTTTGCGTGCGCGAGCCGCTGTGACATAAGGCGAGCGGGCAAGTCTGCAGCGGGAGACCCTGCCGTACCAGAACTTACGGAAGCGGCGCCGCCGCCGCCGCCGCGTTATAGGAGTGATTGACCTCTCTATCCTGTCGCTCGCAAGGCTATGGCACGCCGGCCCGCTGTGGAGCAAGGCGAGCACGCTTTACTAACGTACATTGAACGAGACTTCCTGCTCATTATAGAATGGCTCGAGCAGCAGCAAAAAACGAATGACAAAGAATTAAGAACACGTGGCGTTCAGCCACGGTATGTACACATGGATAAGTCTTATTTCAAACATTAGGCCTTCTTTCTACTCACACCTTCCGCTCAGAGCTTATAATATGTGCAGTGCCCGTTACAAACTAAAACTCTGGAACTTTTGTTTCCTTCTAGGCAATTGTGAAAGCTTCTGATTGTTTTTTTTTATTTCTATTTATCCTGCTCTCTCGTGCAGTGCTTTTTGTGTGTTTGTGTTTAGTTACGATTTTCGGATAGTGGGCTCTTCAGTAGGCCGAAATACTCATTACTGTCACGGTTAATAAACTACTCAGCGCGTATGCTGCGTCTTTGTTTCCTTCTGTCCGTCGCCTTTGTCCACTGTTCCCCAGCGCCTCCGAAACGATGCTCGAAGGTTGTGTAACGTTGCACGCTGATGCCGTTGATGAACTAACTGACTGAAGAATCCATCGAGTGCTGCTTCACGTGTGAACATGAAAGAAAACCGCATAATACTGTCGGTAAATGTGGTGAGCTGTGTATAAATGAAAGCAAAAATAAAGACAAGCAAGAACGCCTGTGCAGTGCATTTGACCCACGCCTTTAAGTTGCTGCGTGACATATACGGGGTCCTGTGTACCGGGGCGCGAGCTTGGCTTCCTCCAACCGTCAGGAGTGTTGCTTGCAACAGATGTCATGTGCCCTGGTTGTTTAATTCTAGTTCCTTTTCCTAGGAGTGCAGGAGCGAGGGAATTCCCCTTCCGCAAAGATATGTATAATTCAACTGTGTCCATTCCTTCAACGAAGCGGCGACTGAGGCGGCGAGTGCAAGCTTATCGATGTGTATATAGCACTGAGGGGGCTGAGCTGTTTGCTGGCGTGACGAGAGGTTACCTTGTGCTAGGTCTTTCAGTGGTTGTTGAAACGCCTACGCCACCTTCAGTGCACGTTGCGTGTCGGACGAAGTTCCTAGAACAGGTAACAGGGAGAAATTCTCTGAAATTTGTTCCGACAAGCATCCTCAGAATGCGGCGAATAAGGAATGGGTTCTAAACCGCGTCATTTCCACCCAACGCTACAACTACAGACATCGTGGTCTGAAACTGGGGGCGCATTCGCACAGCTTTGCGGTCGTAAGTGTTGTTTGTCATTCGCCGAGCACTTCCTTAATAATATGTCCACCACCACGATCGGCTGGCATCTTGCCTTACGAAGAGTGGTATAGCGTAAGAAAACCTTTGTAAATACCGGCGCAAGCATGCAGTCAAGTTTAACAAAATCTTGCTCTACATTTCTTGCTCTTTTTACGCATATACAGACCTGCATGCATTTGGCCACGTAATACTGGTAGATCTTTAAAAAATCAAACGTTAAGTAGCTCGTCCTTAAGACCTTGTTTTTTTTGTTCCTTTGCGTACTTGAAAAATCTTAGCTTAAAAAAATTCGCGGTTTGACTCTTCTGACATTTCCGCGCTTGTTTATCCTCCGCCCAACTGCCCGGACACATGTAGAGCTTGACGTGCGGGTGTCGACGTTTAGTGCGCTCCAGGCTGCTGTGGCAGTGAGCGACACTGCGTGTACTGTGAGAACCCATCTTGAAATAGCGCAACGGGACGGCACAACAGAAAGGAAGAAGAACACAGGTGCATGCAGTATAGTGCGTAACCAGCGCTTCGGGATGAAAAGGTCGCACTTCGCATCGTGAAAATGCAACCACCAGCAGCGCGTGCGCCCACGCTCCGACGAGATAGGGCGCGACCATTTATGTTCGAATCTGTCCGCAAGGGGAGCAATCAGCGCTTGCATCGCGGGAGGTAACGTGAACTCACCTAGTCTATAATAGGCCAGTTAAGCTATACGATACTGGGTCTTTTTAATATCTCCCTTTTTCGTCGTTCTTTTAGTTTTATTTTTTATCTGTATCTTCTGTGCCTTCTGACTGTGGCGTACTTTTAGGCACCTAAAAAAACCAACGAAATGTGACGGTGATCAGCGATATTCCGCGGCCCCCATTAATTCAGCAATACCACGTGCACTCACTGAAGCCTAACCGCTGCTCGCGAGAAGCCGTGGTAGCTTCTTTTTTTTTTTTTTTTTTGAGGACTGCGAGCCCCCTTCCCCTCCCCGCCTGCAAACGGAAACAGGTAGACCAGGCTTTCTTGAGCGCTGTGAAGCCTATTCTGGCTTCCTCGTTTTCTTGCACAGGTCCAGCGCTAAGTGCTTGTCACCTCTGTAGCACCATTTATCTGCCTTTTCGTTTTTGTGTTCTCCTTCGCACCGCATCTTTTCGGCAAAGACAAAAAAAGACAGAGCGAAAAAAAGGCACAGTGAGACAAAAAAAAATTTAAAAAAATGTTTCGCGCTAGCAACTGTGCCAAAAATGTTTCAGCACCTTCCTTCTATTTATTTTTCCTTTACTTAGAGAGAGGGACGAAAGCTGAAGGAAAAAAAAACATCGACGAGCCTAAAACACCTCAAGCTTCAACTGAGGGAGCTCCCTGTAATCTGAGCTGCTTCTACGCTTCCTTTGTTTTTCTCGTATGTAACTAAGCACTTGTGTCTCACTGATCATTCATTTATGGACCCTAAGTTGTGCGCTGCCTAAGTGTCCATCTAATTGCTATCGCAATATGAGAGGTCAGAGGTGTGAGAGGCGAGAGGTGAGAGGCGCAATGTGAGAGGTGCAGCGGTGGGGTAGAGGTAGAACATCCGCCTCGCGTGCAAGAGGACCGTGGTTCGAATACCGGTGCCGCGCAATTTTCCGCCGTATAAAATTGCAAAAACAGGGGTGGAGTGTGGCCTGATCCCGGTGACCAGAGCTGGTAACGCACTCCCTCACCAGAGCAGGATTGGACACCCTGGTGCAGCACTTGGCCACAACCTCCTATATGAACACAACTATCAAACCCCGGCCTTGAGTTCCCAGCAGCTGCGATGCAACTGACCACGGCGGCGGTCAGACCTGCGACGCAGCAGAGGGTGCTAAGAATCCCTGGCACCGGACAGGCCGCCATTGGAATCTGAACCTGGCAACGTTTAACGCTAGAACGTTATCTAGTGAGGCGAGTCTAGCAGTGCTATTGGAGGAATTAGAGGGCAGTAAATGGGATATAATAGTGCTCAGTGAAGTTAGGAGGACAAATAAAGCATATACAGTGCTCAAAAGCGGGCATGTTCTGTGCTACCGGGGCTCAACAGAGACGAGAACTAGGAGTCGGATTCCTGATTAATAAGGATATAGCTGGTAACATGCAGGAATTCTATAGGATTAACGAGAGGGTGGCAGGTCTTGTTGCGAAACTTAATAACAGGTGCAAATTGAAGGTCGTGCAGGTCTACGGCCCTACATCCAGTCATGATGACCAGGAAGTTGAAAGCTTCTGTGAAGACGTGGAATCGGCGATGTGTAAAGTCAAAACAAAATACACTTTACTGATGGGCGTCTTCAATGCCAAGGTTGACAAGAAGCAGGCTGGAGACAAGTCAGTGGTGGAATATGGCATAGGCTCTAGGAATAGCAAGGTAGAGTTATTAGTAGAGTTTGCAGAACAGAATATTATGCGGATAATGAATACCTTCTTCCGCAAGCGGGATAGCCGGAAATGGACGTGGAGGAGCCCGAATGGCGAGACGAGAAATGAAATAGACTTTATACTCTGCGCTGACCCTGCCATCATACAAGATGTGGACGTGCTCGGCAAGGTGCGCTGCAGTGACCATAGGAAGGTAAGAACTCGAATTAGCCTAGACTTGAGGAGGGAACGGAAGAAACTGGTACATGAGAAGCCGATCAATGAGTTAGCGGTAAGAGGAAAAATAGAGAAATTCCAGATCAAGCTACAGAACAGGTATTCGGCCTTAACTCAGGAAGAGGACCTTAGTGTTGAAGATATGAACGACAGTTTTATGGTGATCATAAAGGAGTGTGCAATAGAAGTCGGTGGTAACTCCGTTAGACAAGATGCCAGTAAGCTAACGCAGGAGAGGAAAGATCTGATCAAGAAACGCCAATGTATCAAAGCCTCTAACCCTACAGCTAGAATAGAACTGGCAGAACTTTCTAAGTTAATCAACAAGCGTAAGACAGCTGCCATAAGGAAGTTTAATATGGATAGAATTGAACATGCTCTCAAGAATGGAGGAAGCCTAAAAGCAGTGAAGAAGAAACTAGGAATAGGCAAGAATCAGATGTATGCGTTAAGAGACAAAGCCGGCAATATCATTACTAATATGGATGAGATAGTTCAAGTGGCTGAGGAGTTCTAGAGAGATTTATACAGTACCAGTGGCACCCACGGCAATATTGTAAGAGAAAATAGTTTAGAGGAATTTGAAATCCCACAAGTAACACCGGAAGAAGTAAAGAAAGCCTTGGGAGCTATGCAAAGGGGGAAGGCAGCTGGGGAGGATCAGGTAACAGCAGATTTGTTGAAGGATGGTGGTCAGATTGTTCTAGAGAAACTGGCCACCCTGTATACGCAATGCCTCATAACCTCGAGCGTACCGGAATCTTGGAAGAACGCTAACATAATCTTAATCCATAAGAAAGGAAACGCCGAAGACTTGAAAAATTATGGACCGATCAGCTTACTGTCCGTTACCTACAAAGTATTTACTAAGGTAATCGCAAATAGAATCAGGAACACCTTAGACTTCTGTCAACCAAAGGACCAGGCAGGATTCCGTAAAGGCTACTCAACAATAGACCATATTCACACTATCAATCAGGTGATAGAGAAATGTGCTGAATATAACCAACCCTTATATATAGCTTTCATTGATTACGAGAAAGCATTTGATTCAGTCGAAACCTCAGCAGTCATGGAGGCACTACGGAATCAGGGTGTAGACGAGCCATATGTAAAAATATTGAAAGATATCTATAGCGGCTTCACAGCCACCGTAGTCCTCCATAAAGAAAGCAACAAAATCCCAATAAAGAAAGGCGTCAGGCAGGGAGATACGATCTCTCCAATGCTATTCACAGCGTGTTTACAGGAGGTATTCAGAGACCTGGATTGGGAAAAATTTGGGATAGGAGTTAATGGAGAATATCTTAGTAACTTGCGATTCGCTGATGATATTGCCTTGCTTAGTAACTCAGGGGACCAATTGCAATGCATGTTCACTGATCTGGAGAGGCAAAGCAGAAGGGTGGTTCTAAAAATTAATCTGCAGAAAACTAAAGTAATGTTTAACAGTCTCGGAAGAAAACAGCAGTTTACGATAGGTAGCGAGGCACTGGAAGTGGTAAGGGAATACATCTACTTAGGGCAGGTAGTGACCGCGATTGCGGATCATGAAACTGAAATAATCGGAAGAATAAGAATGGGCTGGGATGCGTTTGGCAGGTATTCTCAGATCATGAACAGCAGGTTGCCATTATCCCTCAAGAGAAAAGTGTATAACAACTGTGTGTTACCAGTACTCACATATGGGGCAGAAACCTGGAGACTTACGAAAAGGGTTCTGCTGAAATTGAGGACGACGCAACGAGCTATGGAAAGAAGAATGATAGGTGTAACGTTAAGGGATAAGAAAAGAGCAGATTGTGAGGGGGAACAAACGCGAGTTAATGACATCTTAGTTGAAATCAAGAAAAATAAATGGGGGGCATGGACAGGACATGTAATGAGGAGGGAAGATAACCGATGGTCATTAAGGGTTACGGACTGGATTCCAAGGGAAGGGAAGCGTCGCAGGGGGCGGCAGAAAGTTAGGTGGGTGGTTGAGATTAAGAAGATTGCAGGGACAACATGGCTACCATTAGTACATGACCGGGGTAGTTGGAGAAGTATGGGAGAGGCCTTTGCCCTGCAGTGGGCCTAGCCAGAATGATGATGATGATGATGATGATGATGCAATAATATGTTCGTCTTACACTCATAGTAATAAGTAGTATACGCTTTGATACCTTTAAGTAACCTCAGGAAAACCAAAAGGGGTACTTCTTCCGACCTCATACACGCCACAACCACATACAACAGGCTCTCAAGAGTTCAACTTCTAGAAAGAAGAGAAAAAAAGGTCCTACTATCTTGCAACGCACGCAACAACGTCTTCCTCGTTCGTTACAGTATTGCCCGTCGTAGCCCGCGAAATACATGCAGGGACGCATCTTTGCGCGGAGCCGTAAGTTCGAATCCAATTGGCGGTGGTCGGCAAAGTTTTGTTTCAAACGCTTAAGCGCGTATTCGACTACCTTCCTTTCGTTTTGCTGATGTTCGTATGTAGCTCACCTAATGTGTCGCAACAACTTAAGTGTTACGCCTTTTATAATGAAGCATTGAATACCATGCGTTCTTGTATTAGCAGGTTCGTGTTTTTTGAGAAATGCGCATTAACCGAATGTATATGTACCGGCATTGCGTCGCGATTTAGTGTTTAATTGCACAGAACAGAAATTCGCTCGCTAGCACTACTTCAGGGGTCCAGTTGCCGTGCCACAGACATAAGCCAGTTTGCTACCTTCCATTGCATTCAGTGGCGGTGGTATGTAAAGTTTTTTTTTTTTTGTTCGCCTCATGGCAGAGGTGAAGCCGTGGTCGCAGGTTCGATACCAGCCGCTGCGGCTGCATGTCGATGGGGGCGGAATACAAGGATGCTCGTGTACCGGGTGCACTAGGAGCACGTAATTCGAAGACCTCCACCACGGCGTCATGGTTTTGCCACGCAAAACCACAGAATTTCGTGATTAGACGGCGACCTGACGAGGACACGATAACGATCACTATTTTACGATGACGACTACTGCCGCCGTCGTTTTCGGCGGAACGGACGGGACTGACGAATAGACGAAGCAAAACCCAATTTTCATCTGGTGGCTAATGTCGCAGCGAAAAGATAGTGGTTTATTAAGAAAAACACAGTAATGATCAGCTTATCTAATTTCAAAAGTGCTTTGACGGCAGCGGTCCACACTGTATAATAATTTACACCCTTAAAAGTGAAAAAGGGTGTAAATGTGTCTGTAACTCACACCCTCAGGGTGTCAGTTATATATATATATATATATATATATATATATATATATATATATATATATATATATATATATATATATATATATATATATATATATATATATATATATATAACTGACACCCTGAGGGTGTGAGTTACAGACACATTTACACCCTTTTTTCACTTTTAAGGGTAAATTATTTGACAGTGCAGTGTCAGAAAGAGAAAAGAAAATTGTCCTCAAAATACGCGTAAATCTAAGAGCAATTTAGCAACACCACCCACGGAAGATGTAAGGAACAGTTGCTATCTTTTGCCGTCCAGAAAAGTTTAATGTATTTTCGACGCCTACCAGCTGTCTTGGAGCGTAAAAACTACTGCCTTTCTTTCTTTCCTTCTTTCTTTCTTCTCTTAATTTTCTGCCTGCTTCGACGGTACTGTGGGTTCTGAATGAAGAGGAAAGAAGTACCGCTGGACCGGTTCGCAGCTATACGACGCCATTCTGCGGGGCCACAGCTGTATACCGCGTGTTTTCGCGGATCTAATCAGCGCCCCGATTAGAACCTTGAACTTCGAGAGGAGGTGGTGCACCAGCAAGTTGCTCACCTTGTTTACAAATGTTAATTGACATTAACTGATCCGCATTCCTCTGCATGTGCTCTCCACGCCACACCTAAAGTAACACGTTTCTGTTTGGATCATGCGTATACACAGGGTGTCCCAGGTAACTTTAGCCAAACTTTTAAAATATGCGAATGCCATGTAGCTGGACAAAACCAAGGCAATGAGGTTTCCGTCGCTTGGAGATACTCAGATTATTATTTTTTCATTCTGCCTCATTACCTAATTAGTCCTAATTAATTAATCAACATCTCAAATCTTATAACTAGATTAAATGTGTCCATGACAAAATTGTAGAGCTCCATGAAAAACCCCCAATACAGCTTTCTGTTGTTGAATATGTGCTAGATAAAAGTGTTTTTCCGAGCGTGAAAGAAGTCCGCGAATTCACGGAAAGTGCCTCGAGCGGCCAGTGTCACGGCAATTTTGCGTGCATTTGTGGGCTTCTTTCACGCTCGAAAAACACTTTTATGTAGCACGTATTGAGCAACAGAAAGCTATATAGGGAGTTTTTCATAATGTGGGGCACCCTGTATGTCGGGCCCAGTTCCTTTCACCTTCGGCATGTCATTTTTGTGTTCCTTTCTTTTATGCTTTTGTCACAGTAAAGTTTCTTCTTTCTCCTTTCTCCTTGAAGTTGATTAAGT
The DNA here is from genome assembly GCF_050947875.1 of Dermacentor variabilis. Taxonomy (NCBI): domain Eukaryota; kingdom Metazoa; phylum Arthropoda; class Arachnida; order Ixodida; family Ixodidae; genus Dermacentor; species Dermacentor variabilis. Next base: position 136,618,086 of record NC_134568.1, read on the forward strand.
CTCGTCAAGGTGGTAATCGGCGTTGATGAAGCAGGAGGCAGGTTGGAGGAAACAAGACTTGGAGATCTATTGCAGTGAAAATATTTACACAATCCAATTCAGAGTTTGCACAAGAACATTGATGATAAACGCAGAGGTAAACAGCGCGTTACTCTTTTATTTTCCCTAAGTTGGAGCCTGAGACAACTCGGCGCCCGTAGCTGAAGCGTCCCGGAGCTTACATGTTCTCAACAACCCAGCATCATTCGGTACATTGACCCCGGCACACCCCCCTACACTAGTTGACTGGGTGAGGGGCTTTGGTTCGGGCCAACGGACCCTCCCGGACAAGAGAACTGCTATGGAACACCATGAACTGAGCTGAGAAACAACAATGTCCGTCCTCAGTGACATGAACCCAACAGGCCCTCAGATTGCCTTAACACAAAAGAGGTCAAGGCAAACAACCAGGGAGCCCACAAAAGCCGTCCCCGGGGCAACGCGACCGCATTTAGGTGCGCCATAACCGGTTCTGCCTCTGGGTTCCACAATGACAAACGTAAGCAGGTGGACCGACTGGCACACATGGCAAAATCAGGCGGCCTTAAACGTATCCATTATAGCTTGATGAAGAGCCTTCCTCGTGCAAATAACTCGCCACAAACGCCGACGCTCGGCAGATAGCTTGCTCGAAGGCACTTGTGGGCCAGCAGGATTCGGGAGTACTCACTGAACACGGCTGTCGCACTAAAACGCCGATGTGCGGTAATGAGGGCACCTCTGCGTGTCTACCGGAAGGAGGTGTCATCTATTCTGCGCTCATTCCGCGGCACGACACGTGCCCCTGCATCCACTCGCGGCCCCCACGCACGCACCACATGTACAGGTTGTCCCACATAACTGGAGCCAAAGGTTTAGAGATGAAAGGCACTCCGGACGCGAGCTAAACCGAATGCATAATGTTGGCACTGGCCTAGAGTTACTCAGGCTATTTCTTATTTTCCCACTAACCAACGGATTAGTTATGTTTAATTAATCAACTGTTTAAGTATTGGCTGCAGACCCCAAGTGTGATACGCAAAGTTGTAGAGTACATTGAGAAACCCCTCAACAAATTGTTTCGAACCCGATATATCTCACGTGGTCCTTTTTTTTTTTCCGCGTTCCAAAGAAAGCCCGCGAAATATGAAAAAAAAATTACCACTTGACGGGGAGCTTGCCCACTGTTATTGTGCTGCTCTCAAGCGTGCGGTGGATGAACAAGGTCGGGTGCATCGAGACTCGCTCGCGACAGGGCGTTATGCCTGGTGTAGGAATCTGGGCATGCGGCAGTTATCGCATGACGGCGCAAATGCGCGCTGCTGGCCGAGCGTTGCCGAAGCGATAAAGTGTCGAAGGCCACGAAAAAGAAAAGACGGAAGAAGCATTTTGATTCTGCTTGAAAGAAGGGCGAAGCGCGTGGGAGCGACGGAAGGCGATGACGGCGATGACGGCTGCTACAATGTTGCCTTTGCACACAAATGACCGTTTAGTTGTTTTCGAATTGAACGATGATGCTACAACTTCAAACCTTAGGGCTCGAATAACAGCTGACAAATCACACGGGGATAAAACTACTTAATGGTAAAAAAAAACTAGGCTATATTCAAGGAAGATTACGCATGTCTTCTTCAGCCGATCACTCTTTTCGCACTGGGCCTGTCTGCTCTCCTTCTCACACTTGCTGTCTACCAGACGTTCTTTTTTGATCTCGCACCACGCACGCGCGCATCGCTTCGTAGTCGCAGTATCGCGTGGCCGCGTCTGGCCACGCCCGCAGGCTATTCCAGTTTACCGGACGTAGACCATACCTTATGTACCTCGTTTGAACCAATCCCAGGGAACTGCAATATATCCTATGCTCCTCAGGTGCCCGTATCCCTGCGTGTTCTCCCCAGCAACGCTATTTTGCTGTGACCAATGTTGAGCAGCAGATATGGCTTACCCAAATGAGGAAAGGGCGGATATGGTTTTGGCTCTGGTGCGTCAAGTGGACATAGAAGGCGCGCAGTTGAGCTATTTCAACGCTGGCATCCGGGTATGCGTCCGAGCTCAATGACGATTGTGCGTGCATATGAAACGCTGAGACAGAGTGGGACTTTTGCGAAGAAACGGCATAAATCTTCAATCATGGGCGAGGGCGTGGAGACAGGTATTCTGTCGAAGTTTTCTTCAGACGCACAAGCAAGTGCTTGTAGTGTGGGTGCTGAACCTGGAGTGTCAGAATCTTCAGTCTGGTGAGTACTTATGAAGAGGCAACTTCATCCGTCCCATGTGCAGCTGCACCAGATGTTGCAGCACCGCCATTTCCAAAATCCAAATGACTTTGCAAACTGGATTATAATCAAGACGGAAGAGGACCCAGGCTTTGTCAACCAAATACTGTGGAGCGATAAAGATAACTTCCCGCGTAATGCACAAGTGAACATCCACAACGCTCACTACTGAAGCAATGAAAACCCTCACTGGGTTTTGAAGACACATCACTAATATCAGTGGTCGGTTAATGTGTGGTGTGGAATTTACGGTGGCACTGGCCCCGTGTTTTTTGGTAACACGCCTACAGGCGAAAGATACGTCAACGTCATCCTTGATGGGGCGCTTGAGGATTTTCTTTGCGAAGTTCCATTGGCTAGGATCAAGGATATTTGGTATCAGCATGCTGATGCTCCCGCGCACGGCAGCAGCACAGCTTGCATATGGCTGCATGAAGTATTCCCGCAGCAGTGGATTGGACGGCATGGGCCCATTGATTGGCCGGCACGGTCGCCAGATTTAACTCCCCTCGATTTATTTCTCTGAGGCTACGTCAAGGATCAAGTATACCGGACACCAACCACAACATCAGAGAACCTAAAAGAAAAAAGACAAGTCTGCAATTCCATCCCTGATACCATGATCAAGAACGCCTCGCAAAATGTGGCTATGAGATGCCAAATGTGCATTGCGGCCTATTGGTGACCTATTCCAACAGGCATTATAATCAAAGGGCGCTTTCTGGATTGAAGGTCACTGGAAAATCATTCCGGCCCTATAGCCGCCTCCCCACCCAACCCCATTACACTCCGTCGGCAGGCTGCCAGCTCTTGCCCCATTTCAAGCATTAAAAAAAATAAAGCTATATTCTTGTTCTCTTTCGTCCCCTTAGACGCTTTATCGCTTCGGCACCGCTCGGCCAGCAGCGCGCATTTGCGCCGTCATGCGATAAGAGCCGCCTGCTCAGATACCTGCACAAGGCGTAACGCCCTGTCGCAGCCCAGTCTCGCGGTCTCGCAGCAGCCGACCGTGTTCATCCATCGCACGCTTGAGAGCAGCACAACAGTGTGCAAGCGCCCTGTCACGTGATTTTTTTTTCATATTTCGCGGGCTTTTTTTGAAACGCCGAAGAAAGGAAGGACTACGTGAGATATATCGTGTTGGAAACAACTTATTGCGAGGTTTCTCAAGGTGCTCTACAACTTCGCGTATCGCACTTGGGGTCTGCAGCCAATACTTAAGAAAGATGATTAATTAAACATAACTAATCCGTTGGTTAAGGGGAAAATAAAAGATAGCCTGAGTAAACTCTAGGCCAGTTCCAACATTATGCATTCGGTTCAGCTCGCGTCCGGAGTGCCTTTCATTTTTAAAACTTTGGCTCAAGTTATGTGGGAGAACCTGTCAGGGGCGTAGCCAGGGGGGGGGGGCTTAGGGGGCTTCAGCCCCCCCCCTTGAAATTTTTGGGCTGTCCATGCACCGCCGACCAAAGCAACCCCCGGCGCCGGAAATCATTCTGGATTTTGTCTAGAATTTCTTTTTCACGCTCGAAAAGACATTTACCGTGAAGTTTACGAACCCAGGCTGGATTTCGCGGCAACGCCCATGTACCGGGAGTCACATAACGCCCGAGTAGCCCTATCCGAGCACAAAGTTTCAAGGGCGTTTGGATGGCGAGCGGACTCGCCGCGGCATCTCGCTGAGGCCGCGGAATCTATGGAGTGCATAGATGTCAATTCCGAAACTTTATGGGTATAAATCTCATAAACTCTTGATGTGAAAGGTGCACTGACATTTCCAAAGTTGTGCTTTATATTTTCAGTTGCGGAACTTTGTGGGTTTAATGTTGTTATAATCATTTGACGCCAAAAGTCCATTGACTTTTCAAAAGTCTTACATCGGGACATATTAACGAGACAAGCCAAATCAACAAACTAGGGGACAAGTTGACAAAGCACGCAGCGAGGTCCAATGAGACGAAATGTTGTGGTCGTTTATTTGTGCCGTCATGTCACATAAAAAATCAACATTTTTTTTTTACCTACGCCAAAACATCCATGTCAAGACACTAAAGCCAGCCAAGGTAACTACGTTCTTATTTATTTTTTCTACTTCGACTTTTATTCGTGAGGACACATTGAGCCTCTTCAATTTTTCCTTTTTTTTCTTTTTTTTTCTTCTACTCTCTCTTTTTTTTTTTTTTTTTTTTTTTGTTCTCGCTACTTTACCCGCGGGCTGCCAGAGCTAGCCAGAGCGCACACGTTTTCCTCGTGTTGCCTCGACCACCGCGCGGCGCACTTTGGTGCGCGTTCGGTTTGCTCTGGCCGAGTGGATTTTCGCTTGGCAGAGTTTTGGATACTTTCTGGCTAGCAGACGAGAAAACGAAACAATGGTCGCTCGCCGCCATCACTGTGGGGAATCGATGGATTGCACCGCGTTCGCTTGAGCGCAACCCCTCCGGAAAGTCCTGTCTCCCCGGTGCAGGATACCAAGCAGTATGCGCATGGTTCTCGGTGGACCAAACGTCTCATGTTTTCTTCGATATTCCTTCCGTAGCCACATTAGATGCCCAAAGTAGGCATTCGATTGTGGCCAACATGCTTTACTATGCGTTTCTTCATTTCGGTGCCCCCACACCACAGAAGGAAAAAAATACATTGTTGCGGCGCAGCGAATTGTTGCATGGTGAAAGCTTGATTTTGTTACTTCTTCCTTTGCGGAAAGTAATGAGCCACGGGACGCTTCAGTTGCCAGATACTCTTACTATATTATTGCGATAGCAAGTATATGGACGGATGAGATCAACAAGTTTGCAGGGACGACATGGCCACAATTAGTACATGACCGGGGTTGTTGGAGAAGTATGGGAGAGGCCTTTGCCCTGCAGTGGGCGTAGCCAGGATGATGATGATGATGATGATGATGATGATGATGATGATGATGATGATGATGATGACGTATATGGACACTCCAGGCGCATTCCTGCCGTCGCCGTCACCCTCATGTTTTGTATAAAGTCCAAGGGCGATAACATCGCGACCGCGCGCCGCATGCTGTGGGGGTGGAATGCTGTGGGGGTGGAATGAGTGAGCCGACGATGGTGATTGAGCCTTGTGTGCGCAAAGGAGAAAAACGGGGAGCAAGCGCCCCGCCTTCCGTCGCGCCCGATACATCTGAGGGTGTGGATGCAATGGGGGCGGAATCTAGGATTCTGTGAATCTGTGATTGCGCAACATGCTTATTTGCCTTGTTTGATGCATTATATACGGTGACTTTTTCTTACATACGTAGATTTATTCGATACTTATACGTATATTTAAATATGTTGTTGTGAGGTTTTGTGTATACGCGCAGTGAACTTTGTTTCCAGTGACACTTTTTTTGTCCTTTATCAAGCTGTATTTTTGCATTTGTATATCCCATTGTATCTTTGCATTTCTGATGTATGAGGGCGAGTCAAATAAATGTGAGCCTACCGTCACCGCGCAATAATGGTTCGGTTCATTATCTGCGAGGCATGCGCGTAACAGAGCGGCATCTCTCATTTACAAAAGTGACACGCAGGTGCAAGGATAAATGTTCTTTAATGCTCTCATACACTGGGTTGAACATGGTTGCGTGACATAATGGACGCTTCAAGAGTTGAACAGCGTGGTCTCGTGAGGTTTTCGACAACTGAAGATGTTTCCAAAAAAATATTAGTCGCCGCGGTGTGGCTGCCGTGTACGTTTGAACATTGTATTTCATTGGCCACTGTGAAGAGTTGGAGCAAACGGTTCAAAGAAGGACGGGAAAGTTGCAAAGGCATTCCAAGACCAGGCCAAAGCCATCGTGCAATCAACCCCCACACAATTTCAAAGGTTGATGAGCTGATGAGACAAGAACAGAGGATAAGCATCGATAAACTGGCAGACCATGTGAACATCAGTCAAGGTTCGGTTCACGCCATCATTCATGAACACCTCGGTTATCGGCTATTGTGTGCACAATGGATGCCCAAGATTTTGATCCACCGCCAGAAGACGGAGAAGTTTGGCGCTGCTGTGACTCATCTGATCCGGTATCACCATGAGGATGACGACTACTTGTCTGCAATTGTGGTCGGGGACGAACCAACGTGCCACTACTACGAGCCTGAAACACGACGGCAAAGCTTACAGCGGAAACATTAGAATATACCACGCCCAAAGAACGCAAAGGCCGTCATTTCCGCCGGAAAGGTGTTGTTGACTTTTTTTTTCGATTATCAGGGGCCATTACTGATAGAATTTGCTAAATCTTGAGAGGCCATCAATTGTTTCCGATATTGTGAAACCCCGGAACGGCTGCGTGTCGCAATCAAGAACAAACGACGTGGAAAATTGACAAATCGGGTCATCTTGTTCCACGACAATGCCTTTCCCACGTCGCTGATATGGTTAACACAAAACTGGCAAAGTTCAAGTCGTAAACACTGCGATATCCGCCATACAGCTCAGACCTGTGGCCTTGCGACTTCCACATTTTGGGGCAACCGAAAAAACAGCTCAAGGGAACTAGATTCGTGCCAGACGATGACGTGAAAGAGTCAGTCACAGACTTTTTGAAGCAGTAACCCAAAGAGTTTTATGAGACGGGAATCACGTGACTCGTTAGTCAATGGGACAAATGCCTAAATGCTCATGAAGACTAGTTTTAAATAAAGTACCCCGTTTGTCATATATTCGCATTGGCTTACTTTCATTTGACTCACCCTCGCATATCTTGCAGAACTTCTGCTTTTTATATACGTGCTCTCTTTAGCGACTATTTTTCGGTGCAATTACTCACGATACACGACCGGTCACAGCTGCTCGTGCGTAATCCATTGGAACAAATGACAGCGTCATTGAGATTTTTCCCTGGCCATTGCATATGTACAAGAATGCAAACACGGTTCTTGAATGACAATGTTTCATTAACATATTTGTCGTCAACTTGTTCATTTCATGGCCTTTCATTTTTCATATCAGCGGCATGCACTGCTCTCCTGGTTTCGAACTGATATAGTTCTAAAGTTCGTGTGACATCTTCTTTACTTATTATATAGACAAAGAACACGGAAGTATTAACATCAGTTATTTTGAGCACAATTTTTGGCACATACGAGTATATTCTTTTATGAAAAAATACACATTTTACTTGTCTTGAAAGTGCACAGCGTTTAAGAATTCGTTTGTAGCATCTTCGGCAATGGCAATGCAGTTAATATTGATGTATTTGATACCTCGACAAATTGTTTAAGAGGAAGCTTTAGCTCGGGCCCAACTCCGACGCGGCCTATTCAAATACATGTAAAACGCAGAAACGCTTTTCTGAGATAATCCCTGAGTCGCTTTTAATAAAACTTGTTGAATTTGAGCAAGAAGGTTAAATTCTAGTGTCTGTAGGAAGCGGAATTTCGATTTAGGGCCTGCATTTTGTATAAGATATACTGAAAAATTCGAAAGTTCGAAAAAGCCGAAGCACGACGTTTACAAACTAATAGCTTTGCATCACGAACAGATATCGCGGTTCTGTAAACGGCATCTATTAAAACAGTCAAAGCGGACAAATTCGGTATGTCGATTTGTATCTTACGTGAATCGGTTACGTGGGGTACAAGGGTTCTGCAAAAGCCGTATTTCCATAACACTAATTTTTTTAGATTCATGTGTAACATATACATTTTGTCAGCTGTAGATGTACTATTAGATGCAGTTCACAGAATTGTGATATCATTTTTCATTGTTGCGTTACAGACTTCTAAACTTGACAGTTTTGTTTTCTGAAAATTAGCGATTTTAGCCAATTTGCAATAAAGAATTGACCACTTAAATGAAAAATTCGAAACCAAAAGTCACTACAACTTATGTTTTTTTTTATTTTAAGTGCAACAAACCTCGTCAAATTTGGTGCAGTGGTTGCAGGGAAAAACGAATTTCCCTTCTACATGTATTTAAATAGGGGCACCCAAGCTAAGCTTCCTCTTAAGAAGGAGGCCGAGCTGTAACGTGAGCCCCCCCCCCGAACGAAATTTCTGGCTACGCCACTGGAACCTGTATATATATATATATATACAGATTCCGGACAGGCCGCCATTGGAATCTGAACCTGGCAACGTTTAACGTTAGAACGCTATCTAGTGAGGCGAGTCTAGCAGTATTATTGGAGGAATTAGAGGGTAGTAAATGGGATATAATAGGGCTCAGTGAGGTTAGGAGGACAAAAGAAGCATATACAGTGCTAAAAAGCGGGCATGTACTGTGTTACCGGGGCTTAGCTGAGAGGCGAGAACTAGGAGTCGGATTCCTGATTAATAAGGAAATAGCTGGTAACATACAGGAATTCTATAGCATTAACGAGAGGGTGGCAGGTCTTGTTGTGAAACTTAATAAGAGGTACAAATTGAAGGTGGTACAAGTCTATGCCCCTACATGCAGTCATGATGACCAGGAAGTCGAAAGCTTTTATGAAGACGTGGAATCGGCGATGGGTAAAGTCAAAACAAAATACACTATACTGATGGGCGACTTCAATGCCAGGGTAGGCAAGAAGCAGGCTGGAGACAAGTCAGTGGGGGAATATGGCATAGGCTCTAGGAATAGCAGAGGAGAATTATTAGTAGAGTTTGCAGAACAGAATAATATGCGGATAATGAACACCTTTTTCCGCAAGCGGTTTAGTCGAAAGTGGACGTGGAGGAGCCCGAATGGTGAGACTAGAAATGAAATCGACTTCATACTCTGCGCGAACCCTGGCATCATACAAGATGTAGACGTACTCGGCAAGGTACGCTGCAGTGACCATAGGATGGTAAGAACTCGAATTAGCCTAGACTTGAGGAGGGAACGGAAGAAACTGGTACACAAGAAGCCAATCAATGAATTAGCGGTAAGAGGGAAACTAGAGGAATTCCGGATCAAGCTACAGAACAGGTATTCGGCTTTAACTCAGGAAGAGGACCTTAGTGTTGAAGCAATGAACGACTATCTCATGGGAACCATTAAGGAGTGCGCAATAGAAGTCGGTGGTAACTCCGTTAGACAGGAAACCAGTAAGCTATCGCAGGAGACGAAAGATCTGATCAACAAACGCCAATGTATGAAAGCCTCTAACCCTACAGCTAGAATAGAACTGGCAGAACTTTCTAAGTTAATCAACAAGCGTAAGACAGCGGACATCAGGAACTATAATATGGATAGAATTGAACAGGCTCTCAGGAACGGAGGAAGCCTAAAAACAGTGAAGAAGAAACTAGGAATAGGCAAGAATCAGATGTGTGCGTTAAGAGACAAAGCCGGCAATATCGTTACTAATATGGATGAGATAGTTCAAGTGGCTGAGGAGTTCTATAGAGATTTATACAGTACCAGTGGCACCCACGACGATAATGAAAGAGAGAAAAGTCTAGAGGAATTCGAAATCCCACAGGTAATGCCGGAAGAAGTATAAAGAAAGCCTTAGGAGATATGCAAAGGGGGAAGGCAGCTGGGGAGGATCAGGTAACAGCAGATTTGTTGAAGGATGGTGGTCAGATTGTTCTAGAGAAACTGGCCACCCTGTATACGCAATGCCTCATAACCTCGAGCGTACCGGAATCTTGGAAGAACGCTAACATAATCCTAATCCATAAGAAAGGGGACGCCAAAGACTTGAAAAATTATAGACCGATCAGCTTACTGTCCGTTGCCTACAAAGTATTTACTAAGGTAATCGCAAATAGAATCAGGAACACCTTAGACTTCTGTCAACCAAAGGACCAGGCAGGATTCCGTAAAGGCTACTCAACAATAGACCATATTCACACTATCAATCAAGTGATAGAGAAATGTGCAGAATATAACCAACCGTTATATATAGCTTTCATTGATTACGAGAAAGCGTTTGATTCAGTCGAAACCTCAGCAGTCATGGAGGCATTACGGAATCAGGGTGTAGATGAGCCATATGTAAAGATACTGGAAGATATCTATAGCGGCTCCACAGCCACCGTAGTCCTCCACAAAGAAAGCAACAAAATCCCTATAAAGAAAGGCGTCAGACAGGGAGATACGATATCTCCAATGCTATTCACAGCATGTTTACAGGAGGTATTCAGAGGCCTGGAGTGGGAAGAATTGGGGATAAAAGTTGATGGAGAATACCTTAGCAACTTGCGATTCGCTGATGATATTGCCTTGCTTAGTAACTCAGGAGACCAATTGCAATGCATGCTCACTGACCTGGAGAGGCAAAGCAGAAGGGTGGGTCTGAAAATTAATCTGCAGAAAACTAAAGTAATGTTTAACAGGCTCGGAAGAGAACAGCAGTTTACGATAGGTAGCGAAGCACTGGAAGGGGTAAGGAACTACATCTACTTAAGGCAGGTAGTGACCACGGATCCGGATCATGAGACTGAAATAACCAGAAGAATAAGAATGGGCTGGGGTGCGTTTGGGAGGCATTCTCAAATCATGAACAGCAGGTTGCCACTATCCCTCAAAAGGAAAGTGTATAACAGCTGTGTGTTACCAGTACTCACATATGGGGCAGAAACCTGGAGACTTACGAAAAGGGTTCTGCTGAAATTGAGGACGACGCAACGAGCTATGGAAAGAAGAATGATGGGTGTGACGTTAAGGGATAAGAAAAGAGCAGATTGGGTGAGGCAACAAACGCGGGTAAACGACATCTTAGTTGAAATCAAGAAAAAGAAATGGGCATGGGCCGGACATGTAATGAGGAGGGAAGATAACCGATGGTCACTAAGGGTTACGGACTGGATTCCAAGGGAAGGGATGCGTAGCAGGGGGCGGCAGAAAGTTAGGTGGGCGGATGACATTAAGACGTTTGCAGGGACAACATGGCCACAATTAGTACATGACCGGGGTAGTTGGAGAAGTATGGGAGAGGCCTTTGCCCTGCAGTGGGCGTAACTAGGCTGATGATGATGATATATATATATATATATATATATATATATATATCGCACACGCATCGCGCGCGTAGTGCGAGAGACGTGGGATCTTTCCCCACTTGCTTCAAGTTGTTTTTTCATCCAGTTTCATTGCCATTTTTTATCAATTTTTTAATTCAATTAATAAGTACAAGTAATTTCGGTATATATATAGCACAATTCTAACCCTTGAGCTAGATTACTCGTCTATGAGGCGGTCATTACCTCTACGAGAAATCAAAATGCCTTATTGAATAATTCATACAGTTACACCAATTAACTTTTAATTAATTGCTGTAAGGCATATATTTCAATTTAATTGTAGCTAGTGAGTTTGCAAGGTATATTGATTTGAAAAGAATTCTGAGGGTGACACCGGTTTCGAGATTATTATTATTGCTATTAGTAGTAGTAGTAGTAGTAGTGGTGTTGGGCTGCTGAGCACGAGGTCGCGGGATCGAATCCCGGCCACGGCGGCCGCATTTCGATGGGGGCGAAATGCGAAAACACCCGTGTGCTTAGATTTAGGTGCACGTTAAAGAACCCCAGGTGGTCAAAATTTCCGGAGTCCTCCACTACGGCGTGCCTCATAATCAGAAAGTGGTTTTGGCACGTAAAACCCCATAATTTAATTTTTTTTAAACAGCCTGCCGCAGGTGGGGAACGATCCCATGTCATCGCATTACGCGTGCTCTGCTCTAACCCATTGAGCTATCGCGGCGCGGTTTCCCCATCCACTTTCTTGGGTATTTATGTGTTGCTACTGATTGTTGTATTCATATAGGCGGTTGTGGCCAAGTACTGCACCAGGGTGGCCAATCCTGTTCTGGTGAGGGAGTGCGTTACCGGTTCTGGTCACCGGGATCAGGCCACACTCCAGGCCTGTCTATGCAATTTGTATCAACACGCGGATTTTTTTTAATCCGGTGAAAAATTGCGCGGCACCGGGATTCGAACCACGGACCTTTTGCACGCGAGGCGGGTGTTCTACCTCTACGCCACCGCTGCACCGCTGCACTAGAACTAACCTTGGGAGTGTTAGCCAGCGCCACCACTCACAAACCTTGGCGGCGGATGTGGAACATCCTTTCTGCCGCATGCGTCCCGAGTACGGGATCTTTCTGGGTGAAGGCGCCTGGTCAATAAATCCTCACTTGTTACCTGAAGGCATAAATGTTGCCGTATTGGAGACCTTTGTTATATATATATATATATATATATATATATATATATATATATATATATATATATATATATATATATATATATATATATATATATTATATATATATAATATATATTATATATTTGTTATATATATATATATATATATGTGTGTGTGTGTGTGTGTGTGTGTGTGTGTGTGTGTGTGTGTGTGTGTGTGTGTGTGTGTGTGTGTGTGTGTGTGTGTCAAAACAAACGCAGCGTGGCTTGCGGCGAAAGCTTCAGGGTGGGCGTTCTTTCTGCCGAGTCAAAAGGAAGGAGAATTCCATGTCTGACGTGTCGTAATTGCAAAGCTGTACTATAGCCACGGAGCAAGAAACATTTATGAGAGGAAACTCCGCTGTTTGCGGCGACCAGAAAAGGTCACAAGCCCGCGGAGCCGTTATCGTGCTGGCGGCGCCTGGCGGCCTGGAAAGAAATTACCGCCGTTGAGAGCGCGCCGGTGCCCGGGCGCTGCGTTTATTTTTTTTCGCCGCGGCTTCTACGACGCGCCGCATGGCGCCGCCACTGTATATGGCCCCGTCGGCGCATACAACAATTGTGACTTTATATGGTCGCCCGCGCTCGCTCGCGCTGACGGGAGTTTCACCTCCTAAATGTCTTACTCCGTGACTATAGCGCAGGCTGATTCTGCTCCTGAGCCCTGCATGTGGCGAATTGAAAAACTCAGTTTCAAGACGAACACAATTTCAACTGATAATATCCCACACCGTGACATGCGAAGATGTTGTGGTTGTTTTGGGGATCATTCGAAGAAACGCCAACTTCTGCGCCAATAGCCATGAATGAAATTATACCGATGGCAAACACGTTGATACCCCAAATATTCCAATGCAGTTTGCAAAGTTATGATATGTGTTTTAGATGCAGAATAACGTTGTTGTAAAACTGCGGGCTTCAATATCGTTTTTTTTTCAGTACTTGCCAATTATCGGCAATTTTTTTGAAAGCACTTGAGGCTCGGAAACCAAATTCTGCTTGAAATAATCTGTAGAACTTAGTTTTCTCTGTTAAACTGAACAAATTTCGTTACAATTTGCTCAGCGGTCGTCTAATGAGAACATATCTGCGTCTCACATGTATTTGAATAGGTAAATCGGAGTTGGACCCGATCTAACGATTTTCCTTAACAACATTGTTGCTTTGCCTATTTCATACTGAAAGCGTGAACGAACATCTTCCTCTGATTTCTTTTGTTTTCTTTCTCTCTGTATAGGGTGAGGAAAAGCAGCATCCAGTGCCTGAATGATTAACACAAAACGCAATTTTTTGGGACTTCTGCCAGGTTCACTCAGTTTGACCTACACATCTCTCTCTCTCTCTCTCTCTCTCTCTCTCTCTCTCTCTCTCTCTACTTAACATTTTGCTATGCCCTTCTCGTTTAGGGCAAGTCGAAAATTGTCGTACTCGACTGTTCAAAAGTTTTTTTTTAGAACTTGTTTAGAACGAATACGCGTCACAGTATTCCATCACGACTGGCAACACACACAAAGAGAATTTCATGCTTACACGCGGTGATGAGAGCAACGCTCAACGCATTTCGTTAAGCTCGCGAAATCAACGTTACTGCCCCGCAAGCCTCAAAAAAAAAGAAAAAATTCAGCAGCAATATTAGGTGGATGAATGCAAGCCCTAAGCGATAATCCTCAGGGCTTCCCAGGCACGAAATAGGCGCGGTAGTGCTGCGAAAATATTGTGCCCGTTTTCTTTTTTTCTCGATTTACTGCACCGATATATTCCGTCACACTATGAGATGGTAGCTTAGACGATGTTCGAACACTCGCTCACTCACGTAGCTTTGAAATCGTCGTTAGATTAATTAGATTGATTGAAATGTGTAGACATTTTTATCTTGGAGGCGAGCCTTCCTAGTCTTCGCTTCCTTTCTCACGTTTCTGCGCTCTGTATCTCCGTCCTCCAATCTACTGTAGCGTAGATCTAGGCTATCAAACAGAGGGCGTAGACCGTAGCGTAGCGTAGACCGTAGGCTATCAAACAGAGGGACATAAAAAAGGTTCGTATAAAACAAAAATACGCAGTAACCGTCGCATTTTCAGTGAGCCGCACAGTTTCTGCCTCTTTATTCTCCATAAGCACTTCGATCCTCCAACTCTCCCTCTACCCCGGTGGACGCACTTACGTAACTCTTCACATATGTAGTTCACTTAGATGGCGCTCCGCTAAGCACGAGGCCGCGGGTTCTATAACACTATAGCTAGCCGGCGGTAGACGCATCCCTGCGTTGACACATGTGACTCGGGTGCACGATGAGAACCGTCAGGAGGAAGAAATTAGCCCCAAGCACTCTGCTACACATCTCTCGTAGCCCACTTGTAGACTTGTGACTGACAGAGCGATGAACACTTGTGAATATTTGCGGCGTGTATACCGTACGTGGACTTCTCTTCTTCTACTCATCTTTTACTCCCCTTTCCCACTTACCCTGTGCAGAGCAGCTGACCGGGCTCAGCCTGAATAACCTCGCTGTCTTTCTCTCATCACTTTTCTCTCGCGCTCACTCACAGACACACACACACTGTCTCTCTCTCGACGTAGAGACCGGCTATTCGAATGACCAATTCTTCAAGAAACCGCCAACCTGCGTTGTCAGAATATGGGCTGCGCTTCGCCATTCATTAACTCTCGGTCAGAGTGACTCCTATAACACCGTCTGCCATGTACAAAGCTCAAAGGCAGAAGCTATTTCGTAACGGGCTGACTACGCTGTCAGGAACGCCCGACCTGTGCGCGCTCGTGTTCAGCGTCTTTCACGATCGGGCGTCACGTCCTCTTCAAAGCGCAACGGCGGCTGTCGGCGCAGTTGCGCTCTCCTCAATTGCGTCCGGCAAGCGCAGGCGAGCTCGCGACGGAGCGCGGAGTATCCGAAGCGACACACCGCTTGCTTGCGTGCGCGGTTCGCCGAGCCTGCTCCGTTTATTTGAAATAGCCTGACCTGTAAACACAGCCCTATACTGACTGACTCGGTAGAACAAAGGATCGCGGCATCGGTCTGCAATAAAGCACCCGTCGCCAAACAGGGAGAGTGCGTCAGCTGCAGCTGGCGGCCTACGCACCAGTTTCGCATTTCGCCTGGAAAACAGCTCGGCCTGCAGTGACTCCGTCGGTGAGGAAGTGAGGCCGCGAAGTGCACACCTCTAGCCTTGTTTACGTCTCTGCGAGCCTTTCTTGCCAGATTCAGCTCACGGGGGTCCATCTGCGAACATGCTAGCTCTTCATTACACATCTGGCATGAACATGACGGCAACCTATTTCTGCTAGTAGTGGCAACTTTTGTTTAGGAAGTTGAGCATGTGGTTAAGTGGGTGCTGAAGATAAATAGTTCTGTCAGTGTGCGTGCCTTCTGTGTACTGCTGGACCCGTAGTCACAAAAAAATCTCTTGCGCTAAAATTGAAAGAGAGAATTCCATCCAATTATGATGCTGGACAAATCATCAGGGAAGGCGAACGATCAACGGCAAAGAGCACTTACGAATGAAAAGCTTTGTGACTCTATGCCTTACACAATACTAAAGTACGTCTCATGTGCTTACAAGCAGTGAACGCTACTCAGGATTAAAAAAAAAAGGAAAGCCTAAAAATTATTTCCGCATTGAGTTTTTGTGTTCAATTGATTATTGGTGGGGTCTATAGGATATATTGGAGAACGCCGTAGTGGAGGTCGCCGGCATAATTTTGACCGCGTGCGTTTCTTCATCATGGCGTTATTCATCATGACGTTGTTCATCATGGCTTCGCCATGGCACGTAGACTGGCGTTATAACATGCCGCTGTTATGGGAACGCGACCATCCTGGCCTGAAAATGAACCGCGACCTCATGTTCAGCAGGTGGAGTCGCTGAGTCACTGCGGCGGGCGAAGGCTTGGCTTTACTTTGGCAGCTCGAGGTTAATGCGCATCGCTCAACGTGTGTTTGAACAAGGTTAAGTCAGGCGCTCAGCTTGCCTGCTGTTAAGCGGGAGACAAACATCACGATTAGGAGGTATAGCCGGTGTTTCGTCTATTAGTCTCCGTCCACAGCCCCATCCAACAGATTTCCGATAACCGCCAACAGACTGATCCGAGCAGTCGGAGCAGCCATCTATCAGACTTGGACTTCGCCTAGTATCGCGTGTATCCTCTTTCAGTCGCTCACTTCAATGGTCAGCGAAGACGGCTGCTCTTGTGATAGGTTGGCCGCAGTTAACGATAAGTCACGACTTCGCTTCGCAGCTGAGCAAGTGGCTGGCATATCGCGAGAGAGACAGAGAGAGAGAAAGCAAAGAGAGGAAAGGCAGCAAGATAATGCAGACGAGCTTCCTGTTTGCTACCCTACACTGGGGGTAAGGAAAAGGGGGAATAGAAAGATTAAAAGATCTTTAAGTAACCACATAGCCTGAAACACTAGCTAAGTAGAGCGGAAGATTCAAGAGGGCTTGCCTGCTGATCTGGCAGCCAATAATGCTCAAACGAAGTTGTCTCCGGCCTTCTAAATAGCTGGTCTCGTAAATATGTGTGACTGCGAACGAAACAATTTACAATCAACAGGAGGTGCCTTGACAACAGACTAAATCTAGAGAAAAGCAGCTTGGTCAACAGATTTTACATCTGTTTGTATTTCAGCAGTAAAACGTACACTGAAACTATTTGAATGCCGCTATTCGTGTAATTCAAATCCAACTAGCAATTATATTACAGCAGAACCTAAGTAACGCACGAAATGTGGAATAAAAAAACAATAAAAGAACTACGTGATTCATTTTCGCCAAATCGACGGCCTAATTCACAAAGCTGGTTGTTTGTTGGAAATGCTGCCCATTGGTAGGCAGTCTTTCTTATATATGTCCGCTGTCGTGACTGACTGCGGCCTGTTCTTACGAATCGTTGCAGGGTATACCCATGCACTGCTTTGTGAGTTGTAAGACCTTCAACCTGTTCTGTTGCCACTAAACGAACGAGAAAGATCGTGCCGTGCCTCTTGGAACAAGTTGTGACAGCACGTAGACCAGAAGCTTCGTCTGACGAGAAAGTGGGTCGAACGACCTTCAGTCATTACGGCGGTCATTGATAAACCCACGTTTTCACTGTAACGGCACACGCAGCAACAGCAATTGCGAATACGCATTAAGTGCCAACGGCCACGGCATCACATCGGAGTGCGAGCTTGCATGCTCATATACGATAGTGCTATCTCGTGTTTTCTACGCGTTCGGTAAGAGGCTGACCAAGTGAAGAAACAAACGGAGACAAAGAAACAAGAGACGGAGAGCGAGAGAGGCGCATCAGCGCAGAAAATACGACGGCTGCCACGATAGGGCGTCGATAGCGCGGCCGTGTCGCGCGACCTGCATTCCCGCGCGAAACATTCGTTTCCCGCCTTGTCGTGGGGAGCGTGCAATAATGGCGCCGCCGCTGTAGCTACTGTCCCGCCGGACAAGAGTCATCGTCGCGGCCCGTGCCTACACTTACGATGTGATTCACTTTTGAGCCGTGTGCGTGTGTGTACTCGGCGCGGAATCACCGAACACGCGTGATGCAGTTCCCCGGGCAACGGTTGAGCGCCGGCGCTGCAACGCGAACCTGAGTCAGGCGGAGACCCCTCGAGTGCAGAGTCACCCCATGGCCACTTGATTCACCCCCGGCATGGGTTCAGGTTCGCGCGTCCAGAGGATGGCAGCAGCGCGACGTGATCGTGAGCACGGAGGGATCGCATATGCGACGGCTGTCTCGACACGGGGCACGGACACTGGAAGTGTGTCCGTGTTTGCACGCCTGTTTGCGCACCAGTAGCGTGTATATAGACCCACAATCTACATGAGCGATACGGTTTTTCGCGGCCAAAAGCCTGTTCCAAATTGCTAAAGGGATTCTGTGTCCATAGCCGTATTCCCCTACCCAATGTCTGGTTATCAGTGGTCAGCGCTGCAGCTCCGTGTTGTCTGTAGGTCTTTTGTCCATGTTCGTTTCTTGCGTTAGTTAGTCCCTATAATTGTTGCAGCTTGCCAACTCACCGATGCACTATGCTGTTTTGATTGAAAAAAGAAATGTGGGTCTGATGTCCCGAAACAGCACAGTGTGTTAGGAGGGACGCTGTAGTGGTGGGCGAGGATTAATTTCGATCGCCTGGTGGACGCGCGCCACTGTTTGTCGACGGGCTTTCGTATCTTTGGCGCGCGCGCAGCCTTCGGAGAGGAAAGCCGCGCATAGCCGTCGCGCATTTCGCTCCCTGGTGCCCCGGGGATGTTATCATCCCGTGCTGACAATGTAGCACAACACCTCTCATCCTTCGCTCAATATCGCAAAGCCATCGTAGGTTAAGCCTGCGTTCAAGGCTATGCCCGCGCAGCCAGAGGTGCCAAGTCTGTCATTTTTTTTTTTTGCGTAGAGTATACGCTGCTAAACTTTGTACTAGCTCCTCATCATCGCTGCGTATAGTAGCGGAAATCGCACAGTTGCTATGTTTGTTCACACCAAGAAAATCGTGAAGAAACTGAACGTCCTTTAAATATATACACTTAAGAGGTGTCCACTAAATCAGTCGCTGCGTACTCTAGTGAAGTATTATTTCAAAACTGTATGTCATTCATATGGCGGAACGGAGATTATTATTGGTGAGAATTAATGAAATCCAAAGCTTTCTTCCTTAAATTTCTCCGCGAAATCTGAGTTTGACATCACGTGAGTGTGACGTCATGGATTTCAGAGTAATTTCTGGTATTTGGGTCATTTTTGCTCAGGCAAAATTCTCCTAACTTGCTAGCCTGAGTCTTCGGTTTTCTTCGAATGCGATGTGCTGGTTTATTTTGCTTATTTCTTTACCGGCAAATCCTTAGTAGACCTGAGTTGACGCTGTCAAAATCCATGGCGTCATGCGTGTCGAGCTGGTGCCGGAGTTTTTAATGCGGTGCCTTTTGTTTTTGCGCCCTTTCCGGTTAATTAATCTTGCTATCACCGTAAGCATTTCTTCAACCAAATTGGGATGACCGTTTGCTGCATTTTGTTTAGATTAGATTAGATTAGATTAGATTAGATTAGATTATGGGGTTATACGTGCCAAAAGCATTTTGTTTAGACCGACGGTTACGGACATCTCGAATCCTAATGGCAACAGCTTCGTTTAAGCTGGGAATCAGGGCACACGTATTCTTAAAAACATCTTATGCTAGTATTGTTCGTAAGTGCAAAAACAAATTTAATTATGGGGTTTTACTTGCCAGAACCACTTTCTGATTATGAGGCACGCCGTAGTGGAGGACTCCAGAAATTTGGACCACCTGGGGTTCTTTAACGTGCGCCTAAATCTAAGTACACGGGTGTTTTCGCATTTCGCCCCCATCGAAATGCGGCCGCCGTGGCCGGGATTCGATCCCGCGACCTCGTGCTCAGCAGCCCATGTTCGTAAGTGCAAACTTCAGCCAATCCTGATGCTGGACATAATATTAGCGAAGGCGGCTCACCAATGACAAAGAGCACGTATGAAAGAAAGTCTGCGTGAATTCGGCCACACAGACCTAAAATATAAACTAAGGATTATAATTCCTTGTCAATGTAGTGACATTTTGATTCCCCCATGAACGTTTGCTTAATTAGGTTTGCGTCTGCTTTATTCGTTCCGCTAAGAAGAACCGTTCTCTCTCACCTATCGCACCCCTTTGCCCATCCCCCGGTACAGGGTAGCCAACCGGAGATAATCTCTGGTTAACCTTCCTGTCTTTCCTTTGTCTTTCTCTCTGTCTCTAAGAAGAATCTAACGTGTCCAAAAGAAATAAAAGAAAATAAAACGCGCCCGTTTTCAATGTAATTTCTTCAGAAGTCACTCTACCGTAACACACAAATCGTCGCGACTGCTTTCATCTTAATGTTTCAATATAGCGTCTGCCGCGTCGCTAAGTGATCCTTGCGCCTGTCGTGTCATGGTAAGCTTTATCTATAGGTTAAACGTTAAGTTAATCTTCAATTTGTTCCCCTCTTGTAGCACAGTTATCGCGAGGCTGGTGATAAATGATCTGGTTTTGTAGCTATAGTGTTGCCATAGACTGTCGTAAATCTGCACGGACAGTTCTGCTAAAGCAGGGTGTTTTAATTTCGCATCAGGCATCGGGTAGCCTACGATTTATTATGGCACTCAAGTTTGAGGCATGAGTTCCGGGGAAAACGAATTCCCGCGCAGCTTGTGCCTGCAACCGGTAAAACATAGAACGCGGTGTCAGTCGTATGTGTATACCCAGGGCAGGCCACACGTCAGGGCGCGGTTCTCAAAGGTCGTCTGACGTATGTGCAGTCTACCGTCGACGTCCTTATCGCCTTGTTACCACGCTGATAGCTGTCGAGAGCGGTAATTGCCGGCGTGCTGATAAAAAAAAACTGACGTAAGGGAAGTTTTGGGAATCTAATCGCAGAATTCAAAGTTGCGGGAGCCCATGCACATGCTGCTGAAACATTCAGCTTTTTGCGCAAAACTTATGGGTGCGATAGTACCCGATTCTCCTTGGGACGCACGTTTTGCCTTCTGTCTGTCTGTCTCTCTCTCTCTCTCTCTCTGTGTGTGTGTGCGTGCGTGCCCCCCCCCCCCCCCCTCTGACCACACCACCATTCCTTGCACACATTCCTAAAGTGCCGCCAAGTCAAGCTTGAGACTTGACAGCTATTCGGCGGTCAACATTTTACTACCTCTTTCACTTCTGTTCGATGGCGGTAGTTATCGGCATCTCCTGGGATGTGAAGGCCAGTTTTCTCATCGATTTGGTGCCCTCGCGATTAAATCGAAGTGCGTTATGTTGTCACCATCTATTGCAACGGTCACGCGCATCGTTGTTCTTTGTTAGTTCAACCTTCTTTGTTTAAACTCAACCAGGGACAAGGAAAAGGATTCAGTTCGTTGTAAGCTGGTTTGCATGCTCTTGGAACGAGTTGCGGCAGGAGGAAACGCCAGTTGCCTTTAACTTTTCCTTTTGCCTCATCACTTCCACGAGTGAAGGCTCACCGCAACGCTGGCAGACCCTCGGAACCATGGTATGGATTAAAAATGAGAAAAATTAGATAATGGGAAACAGCGCCCGTCATCAAGCCCTGCATCAACCGCTAAACCCATAAGCAATATGAATGTCACCCGTTACCTCGTCTGGTTTTTCCCTAATTGTAGAGCACTTCTCGCGCAAATTGGCAACTGGAAACAAGATTCGCAAGCAGTTGAGAAATTACGCGATCGACTAACGGAGAGAGCCGATGCAACAGCCGAGCAGGAAGGAAAAGTGAAAATTATGAAATTAGCCGTTGTTTGTGAAAACATTTATGCATCAACATCGTTTTATCTAAAAAAAGGAAGTAGAAAAAGCGCCGCCGGAAGTGGAGAATGATTGCGTGTGTTTTGAATGATACTTCTGTAGTTATCAGTTGAGCCGCCTGACGTAGCCACTTCTATGCTGTGCTTATGTGGCTTTTCTTCTAACCTTCTGCGGTGGGCGTAGTACGTCTAGAACCGAAGCGTCCGGCACTCTACGCGGCTATACGGGACCGGCGGCTACGCATCGTTACGCAACTTCCTAAATAACCATACGAGTCGGTTTTGGCACTATGGTAGAGCAGTAAACGATGGATTCAAAAGAACTGTGATTATTCCGCAATATATATTTCTATATAATTCTTCCAGAGGTAATTCAAGAAGCACTACCAGAAACCTTTATTTCAGACTTTCGTTTGTGTACTTGTTCTTGGCAGTGTTCTTCCTGCGTTTCTTTCCTGCGCGAGAAAATTTGATGTGGTTCCTTGTTCGTCAAGTAAAGGAGAGGTGAATCTCACAGGCGTACCTGTGAGATACACCTTATTTCATTTCCCTTTTGCGGGATTACGCGTCTTTATGGCGAACGGTAGGCATTATTCATGTTTGTACTAGTAAACGTACCCCCCCCCCCCCCCGCCCATCATTTTCATAGAAAAGCTACCTTGGGTTGGGCCCCCTCCGAAAAAAAATCCCAGGTACGTGCCTGGTAAGAGCCTTTTGTGAATACAGGCATCGGTGATGTCTATCGTTCTCTTCAAACTTGTATGCGTTCCACACGAAGATATGACAGGGTGATGTGAGAACAGACGGGGGCTTCTGATTAATTTTTATCCCACGGGGCTCTTGACGTGCGCCGGAACCTTTGCATTCGGTCGTAATTAAAATGCGCCTGCCACGGCCGAGAATGGAAACCTCGCGCTCAGGATCAGATTCGCAAATGTTCGAACTGGTGCCAGATGAAGAAAGCGCACATCAGGGGACGTGTTCTCGGACGGTCGCTTTCTGAGGTATCGCTTTCAGTGAGCGCTAATTGGCTGGATAACCGGTTGAGCTGATTGGTTGGTTTAGCAAAACCGCTCGACTCTATACAACGCGCCGTGTACTGTACGTAACGCGAAAGCGATAGTATTGCCGAAACTGATCGTCCCATAATACATCCCCAGGCCTGACAAAGAACGTGCAGCCTTTGTCGAAAATGTACACGCGACCCACTTTCAGATAGCTGGACCGTGCGGCACTCCTCTGTAGACGCTCTCCACACAGGCCACCCTTCGCTCTTCCAAAAATATATGATTGCCGCCGTCAGCTCACGCCAATGCAGACTTCTTTTACGCCTTTATTGAGCTATGTTCTAAGTTGTACATACTGTGCCGCATGATGTATAGTTCGTTATATTAACTCTATGGCAGGAACGGAGCGAGCTAATGTATCATGACGTCATGACGCATCCACATCCTGCGTATCGAAACCGAAACTAGTTCGCAGGAACAAGTGGTTATTCAGGGCGCTCCAACGCTTTCCAGCATGTTTTTTTTTTCTGTGGTTTAGAAGGTAACCTTGACTTAACATAATTAGCCTTGACCTAACATTTAAAAAAAAATTCAGAAACGTCATGTCACTACTACTTGACATTATCACCTCCTGTTTTCCAAGGGCACCCGCGGTAACATCGCGGATGTCCCCATGGTTGCTGATTTATGACACGTGACCTAGACAGGAGCAAGGCGATGAGTCAGCGCATGCTCTAAGAGAACGGCGCCGATTTTGTCACCAGTGGCAACTGAACGTCGCGTGCGAATTCGCGACCTTAGTCACTGTATCGCTGGTCTCTGGCTTCGAATGGACAATTAAAGATTGAAATGTGTGGTATTTGAGGAAAAAACGACCTATAATCGCCGCGCGGTGCATGGGTAAGCAATAGTGTGCAAGCAGCGCTGAATCATTTGCGTGTAAATGCCAGAACGGAGGAATCACACTGTCTAATTTTTCCTGGATGTCTCATCAAAAACAAACGGACGCGTATTCTGGGAGAAGTTGTTTCGTAAGTTGTATATTGCTCAAAAAGTTCATGTTTGCACTATTAATCCCTGGGCCAGTCTAATGTAAGGATTCCGTGCTTCTAAACTGATGCATGCGGTTAGGGTATAAATATAATGTTTGTCCATTTCAAACACTGTAATAAATACGGTTTACATAATTGCGTTATCAATTTTTGCTGCACTTAGTGAGTTGTAAATGGGGGTACTTCATTTTTTTCTTCTTGCTAGTTTACGGCAAGTGTAGGAAAAACAAACGAAGCGTTAAAAGCGCTAAATCAAAATGCTTCTTTCAACAGTCGGCCAAGTTAATATCCTGAATGCAACCAATGTCATTCTAATCAGTCCAGCGGTTGTCTAATCTGACCGATTGTGCGTTCCACATGTATTTGTATAAGGAAGTGGGACTTGTATGTTGCCTAAATAAGGCTGCCGATTAATAAAGATTACTCTCCGGCCGACTATTGAGCCACGGCGATATGGTTATGGAGCTTACGAAGCGAATATGTGTCACGAGCCAAGTCGCAGTGATATAAGTTTTCACCATACGGGACAGCAGTTGAGTTTTAAAAAAAAGCTTCTATTCCATGTATCTCAACCCACACCTCACGGATGAGCAAGCCACAGCGCGCCACCTCCTATCGACGTGTCCTGGCCTAACTGCCCTGCGACACATCTGCCTTGCTGGGCTACATACCTCAGTCGTTACATTAAAGGACGGGATACTTCCAAGAGGGATCCCATGTCCACCGGAAAGCCATGTACGACAGCTTACTGTATTAGCTGAGGAGTAAAAAACAATATACTTACTATATTCAGAAATGCATCTTGACTTGAAGCCCATGCTTGAGTTTATCGAAATGACGCCTGGCGTGGACGTGCCTATAAGACTCTCATTTCGTTTCCCTCGGCGCGTTCACGACAGGCGTCTGTTAGATTAAGCCAAGCATGGGCTTCAAGTTAAGGATGCATTTCTCAATACGAGGGTATCCATAGGCGTCCCAAGGTAAGCACCTCAGGGATTGCCATTTATTGTTTTTTTTTCCTTCTAAACGTTCCTGTCTCATTCTCTGTCTCTGTGTACGTCAACAAAAAATCATGAGCCCCTATTCACAAAATTTCTTTTGCGCAAGAGCGTTTGCAAAGTGGGCGTTTTGAGGCACTCGTCACTTATGATAGCGATCGGCGCGATGAAAGGAGTAGCGCCGTGGCGAGTGCCAGTCGTGAACAGCACGTACGTAACAGAGGCTTTCTGAATACGGATTTTGCACTCTATAACGCTTGCGCGCATGTTTGGCGGCGCCACAGGCAAACCGTCCGGATAAAAAGCAGCCGCCACTTGAGGAAGTTGCCTGAATTTCGATGCACAGAATACAGCACCAACAACGATGCTACCGAGCTATTATTCAGGCTGATATTCAGGCATTCTTACAGCGTGAAAACCTTTAAGACGACATCCGCAAGGTCGTAAAGAGCGCTCTTGCGCGCACTGCAGGTCATTATAACATGTCCCAATCCTGTCTCGACCACTATTTGATTATTTGATAGTACGCTGAATCCGAGTGTTTTTTGTTTTTTTCTCTCTGAGAAGGTCCGACTCTATGAAGCTTAACCACGGATCGCGTACGGAACCAGAGAACCTTCAGAAGTAAAGCATAATTGCTGATACACACGTAACGCCTTTTTTTCTTCAAATAAAGAAAGTATACAATTAGTCGGCAAAAGCACACGTCGCAAGATTTCGTGCTTTGAACCTGTGAGCCTGCGCGTAGCACGGTGCGTATAGATAACGACGGCAAGGGCAGAGCTGAGCTGATTCCAGTGTTTACACGTAGCGAGTCCAGTCGTGTTATGAGTCCCATAAATGGGGCCCCTCGTTTCGTCAAGGTTTCCGGTCGGAGGTCTCATCGTCGAGAAAGGCGCGTCGGTGTGGTGAAAGACTGATAACGAGGCTGAGAATTAAACGCATCAGCCTCAGTACTACGCCCGCGTAAGCTTGTTGTTCCATGGCGACGATAAGATGACCGCGGCGATGAAAGGCGGCCAGAAAGAAGCGCGCTTCTCTCGAATCCAAGTACTTGTTTTCTCTGATTCAGCTCGTCCGGCTGGAAAACAGGCCAACTCAAGAACTGTTTCGAGCCTGGCTCCATTACGAGTGGAAGATATCGCCGTCCTAATCGCGAGCAGCACTATATAGCCGCCTGGTCAGAGCGTTCCTCTCTTGCAGACGTCTTAGTCAGATTTCCGGAAGGTCGAGGCTGCTGGCATTGTATGCTAAGTGTTCTCGAGTAAAGGATGGCGGGGAAAGACCGTCTGCTGCCGAATGAAACAATCACTTCCTTTAATCGAGGCGTTCCGACCACGACGGCAGAGTCTTTTCACGGAGCACCACTGGGTGTCGGTGACTACTATACTTTGTCCCCTTCCTTGTTTCAACTGTAGAAAGTGTGACTATACAGTTGTACCAAGAACGGAGGCATCGGAGGAGAACCGAAAATATTTTACTCAAAGCGCTAACACTTTGGCTACTAGGACCTGATACGCCAGCATCGCGTTGGTGAGAGTGCAACGAAATAAAAATAATTATAATAAAGCCACCTCACGAAAGCAACCAGGCGAGGCACAATTACTGAAAGAGTGAGAGGATCGCTTGATTGCCCTAATACGAACGGTATGATTAAACTAAACGCTTACGTATGTCTAATGACACTGTAACACGGAAAATGCCACGTTGACCCCAACTATGGGGCAATTTCTAGAGCTTGAACGAGTCATCAAAGGGCTTGCACCACACTTTTTTCACGCCGTTCACTGGCAGGCGGCCTGATATGCGTCACCATCATTATCCTCACCATCTTATTTGCCTCGTTTACACTTAACTTAGTGACGAATTTCTCACATCGTTACACTTCGTCCTCTTTAAAGTGTAGTGTGCGTAGCGTTCGAAAAGATGTACGTACCAACCGGATACGTATGTATCTTAACGTTTAATCATGGCATAACCGGTATATCCTCCTCAGACCCTTTGTGCATAACTTATATTGAACCATCCATTCAATCTTCCTCAAACTTAACTTAGAAGCGGTTGCGTAACATGTTTATACCTCCCCCCCCCCCCCGATATGATAATGTATGGATTCGGAACTGTATGAAAGAAGGGTGCTGCGTCGTGACAGACGACGAAAAGCCGCCATAAAGTGCGTTTCGAATACCACGAAATGACGTGAAAATCCCAGAAGCAGCGTCAACATGGGAACCCACCACACGATGTTGCATCTTTAGCTCTGCGCTTATGCAAACAAAAGCAGTTTTTACCCTATCAAACATTAAAAGATTGTTTCTTTGTCCATGTACGCGGAGGTGCTGCATGCTTCTGGTTTCTTATACAGCGGCATTTAAACAAAACAAAAAATCATTTGATTTTCACTTTCGGAACAGACCAATCAGTAATATCATCAGCCTGAAAAGTGATAATGTTGTGTTGTCTTCCGTTTTCGGGAAAATGCGAGAAATTCGGTTAAAAGAGGGTGAAATATTCCTTGAGATATCCTCTAGCTTACAGTCAGTTAAAGCCGTTTTTCCCTGTATCTATAGAACCACTGCTCGTGTGGTCTATAGCCTAGCATATTCAGAGGCTGGAGAATTCATAAAGAATATAAAAAGCGTCCTGGCGCCTCTTGCTACTTCCCAGCATCCTTTGGTTTTCTGCTGTGATTTTATGATGGAGTTGAAAGGTGACTGCATGCAGTTACATTTTTCACCTGCATTCTCTCAAGTTGAAGAATGTTGATTTACCCGGTGCACATAGTTACAGTCTGCTTCCTTCATTGGCCAGAAGCTGTGCAGTGGCAAGGAGGAGGGAAGAGAGAGAGAGAATGCAGGCATGTTAACAAGAAATGCGTCTGGTTGGCTACTCTACACTGGGGGACGGGAAAGGGGGAATAGGAAGCTGAGGTAGAGAGAGGGAGGGGGGGGGATACGCGGTGAGTTCGCGCACGCGCGCCGAGGGTCTCATTAAGCTAAAGGCGTTCACAAAGACCAATCGCCCTCAAGAAACACAAAAGTGCCTTCACAGCTTTGTGGGCCGGACAGCGACGGAGACGGTCTTCAAGTATCGCCTGCACGGACAACGCCCGATCGTCCAGTCGTCGCAATGGGCTAGATAGTGTTTGTCTTTCCGACTGAAATCGACGACAGTGGCACAATAAATGTTCGATATTCGCTTCCGCTGACGTCGCAAGCAGCACTGCCAGCCATTCCAATCAATGCAGTGTAAGCCTTGATGAAAGCCACTGCTAACCACAGCCGGTATATAGAAGCAGTGCCTCACGTCGGTGAAGCCTGGATGGGCGTTGAAGTTGCAGCGAAGGGTTCAGTTCGTGTAACCTCATTATCATCATCATCATCATCATGGTCACGCCCACTGCAGGGCAAAGGCCTCTCCCATACTTCTCCAACAACCCCGGTCATGTACTAATTGTGGCCATGTCGTCCCTGCAAACTTCTTAATCTCATCCGCCCATCTAACTTTCTGCCGCCCCCTGCTGCGCTTCCCTTCCCTTGGAATCCAGCCCGTAACCCATTATGACCATCGGTTATCTTCCCTCCTCATTACATGTCCTGCCCATGCCCCCCCCTCCCCATTTCTTTTTCTTGATTTAAACTAAGATGTCATTAACTCGCGTTTGTTCCCTCACCCAATCTGCTCTTTTCTTATCCCTTAACGTTACACCCATCATTCTTCTTTCCATAGGTCGTTGCGTCGTCCTCAATTTAACCCTTTTCGTAAGCCTCAAGGTTTCTGCACCGTACGCGAGTACTGGTAAGACA
Source organism: Dermacentor variabilis (assembly GCF_050947875.1). Taxonomy (NCBI): domain Eukaryota; kingdom Metazoa; phylum Arthropoda; class Arachnida; order Ixodida; family Ixodidae; genus Dermacentor; species Dermacentor variabilis. The sequence goes on from NC_134568.1 coordinate 136,646,662, forward strand.
CAGTTGTTATACACTTTTGTCTTGAGGGATAATGGCAACCTGCTGTTCATGATCTGAGAATGCCTGCCAAACGCACCCCAGCCCATTCTTATTCTTCTGATGATTTCAGTCTCATGATCCGCATCCGCGGTCATTATCTGTCCTAAGTAGATGAATTCCCTTACCACTTCCAGTGCCTCGCTACCTATTGTAAATTGCTGTTCTCTTCCGAGACTGTTAAACATTACTTTAGTTTTCTGCAGATTAATTTTTAGACCGACTCTTCTGCTTTGCCTCTCCAGATCAGTGAGAATGCATTGCAATTGGTCCCCTGAGTTACTAAGCAAGGCAATATCATCAGCGAATCGCAAGTTACTAAGGTATTCTCCATTAACTTTTATCCCCAATTCTTCCCAATCCAGGTCTCTGAATACCTCCAGTAAACACGCTGTGAATAGCATTGGAGAGATCGTATCTCCTTGCCTAACGTCTTTCTTTATTGGGATTTTGTTGCTTTCTTTATGGAGGACTACGGTGGCTGTGGAGCTGCTATAGATATCTTTCAGTATTTTTACATACGGCTCGTCTACACCCTGATTCCGTAATGCCTCCATGACTGCTGAGGTTTCGACAAAATCAAACGCTTTCTCGTAATCAATGAAAGCTATATATAAGGGTTGGTTATATTCCGCACATTTCTCTATCACCTGATTGATAGTGTGAATATGGTCTATTGTCGAGTACATACATACATACAAGACATTTATTTTACAGCATGAGAGGGCACGCAACATTCAGAGTGAAAAGCGGGCACCAGCGTCCTTGCACTGATGAAGGAATTATGGGCCACATGAAATATTACCATCACTATAGGAGGCCGCCATGCAGGGTAGTTCATTTACTTACCCAGACATTCCTACGTCGTCAAATAATTCCATTTCCGGCTGTTTATAATGTATTTATTTAAATAATACCTGTTCTCCAACGTGCACCTAAACCTAAGTGCACGAGCGCTTTTGCCTCTCGCCCACCTCGAAATGCGGCCGCGCCACGGCCAGGATGGAACCCGTGGCCTCGAGTTCAGCAGGGCAATGCCATAGCCACTGGGCTACCCCGGCGGGTTTCGTTCCATCAAGAAGCCCCGTGATTGTCCCATTACCTCATTAATCACAGCAAAGTTGGCTGACATAATCAGCCTTGCATGCATTGAAAGCTCAGGGGCCACATGTATGATAATCGCGCCGGTAGTTTATTCTTTTGCTGACGACGGTCGTTTTTATTCTTGTAACAGCGCTAGCTCTTCGAGACAGGGATGGCGCACTTCCACTGCAGCGCCCAAGATGTATGGACACTTCACGGGCAAGCGTATGTAACGAGAGGCCAAGCAGCCGCCTCACCACACGCATGTCGCTCAGCAGCGTACATAGGCGCGTTCTTGCGGGCTTAACACAAACACAGGCCCTGCGGGGAGTGGTGGCATTCTTGTTGCGGTGTGGGAGATAGACAGTTTACTCCTTCGAGCCCACGTGTGTAACGGGAGGCCTGGCGGAAACGCCGCGCGCGAGTGCGATTATGCAGCATGTCCGGGGTTAGTGGCTCGCGGGCCGATTTATGTGGGCTCGGGGCACGCGATTGCACCGGGCCACCTGCACCGAGGTGTGTGAACTGCGAGCAAGATGGTCATATGTGCCGTTCATTTAAGTGTTGGGCTGTGTGTCCCAAAAACCGGACTAGAGAAAGGATCGGTCACAGTGCGGATTGTCGCTGGTCCCACCTACTCTGAAAAGACATGGCATGTGCAGGAACTTATTGGTAGAATTCGAGGGAGGAGAGGTAAAATAACGGTACCGCCCCAATTCGCAAGGGTGCTTAAAAGAGTGGGTAGACATGAGCGAAAGGAGGGGAAGCGAGCGAGCCGATAATCGGCCGCCGCTAGTCAATGTATCCTGCTTTGTTCCAATGAACCTATACGTATTCCTAAGTTGGCCTCCCTGAGTGCAAAGTGTTGCCGGACGGCGACGAAGGCGCTTTTCTGCTTCTTCTGCCTGGAAGTCCAGAAGAAGCAGAACTTGAACTGTGACTATCCTGAGTGGAGGTGCCCTAAGCCGCCAAATGAGGAGCTGCGCTAACATATAAGAGTATTTTTGTGTCTCTGTAGGAATACGGATCCAGATCTTATGAAAAAAAAAAAATAAAGCGTCTGACAAATAACGCAGTTGCCTCATCGGGTGGATAACATGAATTACTTGCATGATATATGGAGGTGTCGAAAGCGACTTGCTCTAAAAGCCTTAATATTGTCCTTGAATGAAAGCCATATTGCGTCAATTAGTATTGAGACACTATATGCAAAGAATTATGTTCGTCTTGTTTTATTTTTTCTGGATTTAATTGCTGTTCGTGCCAGTTTCATTTTCTCGTATCTTGTATATCTCATGGGCTGTTTCATATCTAGCGCCCATTTGTATTGTTTTGCTTAAGGCTTTTCTTGGTGATCTCTTTGGGGAATTAGTTTCGCTAATGCGCATAAGCTTTGATAAACGTGACCTCTCTTTATTTGTTCTTGGTCTTCTTTTGTGTGTAGTTGATCGCACGGCAGCTATTAAGACAATTGAGTTTGTTTCGCCTCACGTTATCACTCTTCAGTCATTTAATAATTTGTTGTAGTGAAAACGCCTGCCGCATATTATTTTCAGCGTGTTTTATTTTGTCTAAATAAATGCATATAGTACACTGAGAAGTCGAGCGAAGCTCAGCCAGTTAAGCGCAGGTCCGGGAACAAGATACTATGGCTTTAATGGTGGGCCAATGTACAGCTGATTGCAGTTCTAATGCGACGCAGGCAAGAAAAGTCGGGAAATCGTGCAATAAGGCTCTGATTTCGGTGCTGAGATTGGGGTAAGCGCTGTGCGCGCCTATAGCCTTCGGGAATCAAGCACGCATACGAGTCGAGACTACTGTGAATAGGACTTAATTATCGAACCCCGCCGCCGCACCGAGGCTCTCGATGAGTGGTTCTTTGTGAAAGCGTCGCCGACTGAGCTTAATAACACGCGACGGTAGCGAGCGCTGATCGCAAGAGGTTACTTGTGACTTCAACAGAACGACGCCGCATAGTAGTGAAGAAAAAAGTGACAGAATGCTGGTAGTTGTGAACAAGAAGGCTGCTACGGGGGTGACTGCGGAGCTATATCTTTACGAGCGCGCTGACTCACTGACACAACCTTACGACCTCAAGGAGCCACACCTGCGTCATCAGAGTCGCTGATTACAGTGGGTGGCACCTGGTTCATTTCGACCGCCCCAGCGTACGCAGGTACCAGCGCAAAGTGAATGATAGCCCGCAGGTACGAAAGGGCGGCACCACGAGCGGTACCAACGCCCAAAGATTTAAAAAAAAATCTCCCGCAGACGGGACCCGCGCGCGTCGCTCTACTTGTTCGGTCATCACCCGCGTCACGACACGGCCCGAACGACTCACTCGACCGACGCCGGCCGCTCGGAGCAGTGGAGGAAGGCGCGAGCGCCGGAATAGAGAGGGCACCCGTCTGTACGGGCTGGAGGGGAAAAAAAAAAAGATCAAGATGCAAGGCAAAAGCTCAAGGCCGCACTTATTGGCGAAGAGAGCTTTTGCAGAGTGTGTGTTCGTGTTTCCCAGGGCAACGGCGTTGTACGGCCGCGTCGAGCCAGCGGCATAAAGGGGCGCGGGTGGGCGACCATCGATTCGGCCGGCCAGCAGCGCACCACTGCCAACTCGGCCCAGATTATGCTGCTCTTCTTTCGGTCTGCCAAGAAACCCGGCCGCCGCATGCACTGCGGCGGCTTCCGCTCGTGCGCGCGCTGCGAAGCCGATCGATGGGGCAGCGCAGTGACACTGCGGACACTGCGCGTTGAAATGGGGCTCGAGTTCTGAGAAAGTGGGAGGGCCTGACATGAGGCCAAGTGAACATGCGCGCTGAGTAAGAAGACAGACAAAAAACAGACAGTATCGCGTTGCAGCGGAATTGCTCGGCACGACAATTGGATTGACCCATCCTCCTCTCTTTCCCACCGCTGGCTTCTCGGAGAGTCGATCCCAGCGCTTGCGTGCGACACCCGAAAGAACAAGCGGCGACAACGCGGGCCATAACTCGTAAATCGAGCGCGCGACGTTGCGTCAGCGCATACGCGTCATTCCATCCGGCGCAGGGCCCATGCAGAGCTTTGTGCCCGAGGTGGACGCGTATAGAAATTAGCTGAAGATAGAAATAATTTTTTTTTAATGCTGGGTTAGAGAAGAGGCCGCTTCCGGTATTGAATATTTGCGACGTAATGCGCAATTTGCACAATGAAGTGATCGTGCTTGCATCACAGAGAGACACATATGTTCCGTGTTCTGTAGTGGTGCTGGCTTTAGGGTGGCTATAGTTTGCTTGCCAACTTTCACTTCCCTACATAAAGCCTGCTAAAATCATTGCCAACGTTCTTGCTCATCTTTCATTTGTTCCTTGCTTATTTTTGCAGGATTACGGTTCAGGTTTAAGTTCAGGTTCATAAGGTAACATAGGGCACGCTGTGTACAATGTGCCCTAAAACTAGCGCCTATTCAATCGCTAATAATATACAGAACTGGTAGAACAATCTTAATTTGTACAGCGAAGATAATGAATTATCACTGCGTCTAAACTTGTGCGTAATGCACAGCGTCGTACTTAGATTCGCGGAAACGGTTGCGCAGCGTCGTCGGGTTTGCTCAGAACTATACTCGGATGCGAGCCTCAGGTTAATCTCGCGTCTGTGACATGGCTGGATACTTTCTTCTTGATGGAGCCCCACAAAAGAAGATACGGTGATCAGAGCTGCGACACTTTGTGGCGAAAGGGCGGTTGAGCGCGTGTTCAAGCTCAATAAGTTTATCGCCGTCCAACTGGCTATACCACATTAAAACCGTGCCGTCGCCTTCTGCCGTCGTCTGACAGAGTTCGCGTGTAACAAGAATTCTCGGTTCCTCTCTCCCCTGATAATGCTTCCTGCTCAAACAGGTGCAGTTAAAGATTCCCAAGCACGCAAAAGTTAACCAGCAGCGCTCCTAGCATGGCGTCTCTAACAGCCCGCAGTGCAGCTTTGGAATATTAAATCCCACCAACTAAGTGATCATGCCGGTCACGTGTTGTACTTCCTTCAGTTCTGCAGCCTTCCCTGAAGAAAGCTAACAATGAATATGGCGCGCATCCACATGCATATCAAGTCAACGTCCCTACAGCTTCCTTGGCTTCAGCGAACGTGTTCGCGTCTCCGCTATAGTATATACTTCGTTAATTACGTCTATCCCCTTCTTCTCCCATGCCCCTCGAATTCAATGTGGTTTGTCACTCAGAGCACTACCACAAGCGACTTTATCCTCAGCTATAAGGATGGCGGCTTAGGCTGGTTGGTTTATAACACAAAACGTAAAACAAATAGTCCAAGGCAGAGTAGACCGTGAGACACGGCTCTGACCTACAATCGTTCGAATTTATTTCTAAGAGCTCAGAGAGGGGTAAGAAAGATAAAAAAAAGCAAACAAACCAACAAAACAAAACTAGGTGCAATCCGCTTCAAAGCCACAGGAAGCTAAGGGGTGTGCCGTTCTTCCCACAACCAATCTCTTCTCGAAGCAGCGCTATATACAAGTTACACTGTCACAAGGGTTCCCGGCACCGTGCACTTGAAAACTTCGCTTGCCAAACACATGACCAACCACTCGAGCAGATGGAGCAGTGAACGGACAAAAGGCTCCTGGGCGACGAGGGAACCACGCTAGCGTGATCACGCCGGAGGTCGTTGTTATACAGCAGTCATACAATCTTTCGCTTGCCTGTTGCGGCGCACCTCATGTTGAGTAAGCCACTGCTAAGACGTACGGCAGTAAACTTTTCAGTGCCATGGGCTCCTTCCCAATGGTTATGTTTTGTTCTTTGTGTGTGTTCGTAAAGTGCGCAACTTTTATGCAAGCCTCCCCGTCCCCACTCCCTTCCTCTTTCCGTTTCATTGCGAAATATAGCGCACGCGTTTACCAAAAAACGCGGTAATCCTGCTTTATTTACGCTCACAATGGAGCTCAAAAACACAAACCACAAAAAAAGTCTTTAAAAAAATCGACATTGACCGTCGTAACAGCGGCGGTTGTGGTTGCGGTGATTATGCGACTTTCTCATCTAATTAAGAAACGAGATTCCGCGGCAAATGTCGCATATTTTTTTTTTTTTTATTGTTACAGTTCAAGCTCAGAAAATCTTCCGGGCGCAGTGTCTCATGTTTTCTTTTTTTTTTTCCCTTTCCTCCAAGGGTGACAAATTGAGGCTGTGAGGATGAGGTATACGCTTTCCGAAAAATACCTGCCGCTCGGTTATTGAAAATTCAGCGACTTTCCCGGGCAGCGCAGTAGCTTCGTCCTGTTATTTCGTCCCTCTCACAATCCTCCTCAACGGCAGCGTATAGATCCAGGCGACCAAACTTTGCCTCTGCTAAGCATGCTTAACTATTGCACAACACTCCCTTGTTTTCTAAGGCGCCGTCCCGATTATACTCATGCGAAAACTATATTGTGTTACGGTTTACACGCCAGTTGCACCAGTTCGCGGTATTTTTGGACAGGTACCCCAAAACACGCGCACAAGAAGAACTGGAAGGACAACACATATGGCCTCCTCGTTCTTCTTGCGCCCACGTTTTGCACGCCTGTATGCCTTTCCGTACACCCATGAAGCCTGAACAAATTCCTCAGTTTCCTATCTTTCTAAACTTGCGCCGCGGTTCAAGCGATGGTAGCCTCGTGCTTTCGTTGTCACGCCTGCAGACGCCGTCAGTGTCGCCGAAACATTGTCGGGCTACCCAAATGCTCGGCCAGCAAAGCGCCGCCCCACAGCGGCAGGCGGGAAGCCGCTCCAGTGACTGTGTTGTACGCGCGCGCGCACACGCACCCCCAGCTGCCGCCGGGGGTCCGCGCCCGGGGCCGCCGAGGGCGCTGCACATGCGACGCCGGGCTGCTCAGAGGCGCAGCCGCTCCGACGGCTTCGTCCACGAACGACGAAGAGAGCGCGCCTCCGTGGATTCGGCAAAGCAGGGCGGGCCTTCACCACGTGAGCTGGCCATTTTCGCTTGCCGCGTACTCGTGGCGCGTCGCTGTTCCCTCGCATGCAGACGGCGTGTCGCGCACTGGACGACAGCCCTCGAGTTCGTTCAGTGCGCGGCACCGCTGTCCTAACTTCCGGGTGGAGGCGAGTTCCGCTTGTTCAGTTTGCGAGCGAGTCAGCTGATTTGGCTCGCACCGCGAACTTCTGACGTTTCGTCGTCGATTACGCCCTATCGTGCGTAAAGCTGAGGGAAACCGTCAACACACGAAGGGCTGCCCGGTATACATTTCTTGTTTTGTTTTGTTTTTTTCCATAACGTCTCCGTTGTACGATGGAAATACGCGAATAGCATGCTGCAGGACTATAATCATTCGAAAACGCATGAGCGGTTTAACGGCAGGGGTGAAAGAAAGACTTTACAGGACATGTACAGACCCGTCCGCCCTGTCAACACGGCACAGCGCCTGTCCCGTTCGTGTCCCTTTGTGCTTTTTTTGTAAGTTCTGCGCCAAAACAGCCTTAAGTGTCATATAGCCTTCCGAATTTTGCAGCACCGTCTGTGCTCTTTTTTCGCCTCAACCCTTGAATTCACCGCCGCAAACAGAACGAAGTGGCGCCGTTCGTTACGTACCCGATAACGGTCAATGTATCGCCTATTCATGTAAGCCGTTGAAACAAACACGCGAAAAAAATCCGCTGATGAAGACACCTTTCCACCCCACCCTCCCCCATCCTCTTGAAGTCGCTTTCATTATGACGTGCGAAGGAATGCTTGCACCGACGTTACAGGTTCACAAAGCCGCGCAGATGGTCAGAACACGTATACGCCGATCGCAGAATGACAGCTGCGCGTTTGACCCGCCATGAACCCGGCTGGAAGCGGCCGGCACTCTGTGATGGCTAACCTGGTTGCAATATTATAGCGCGTCCGCCCGCCGGCTCATGTGATGAACGAACGTGCGTCCCGCATGTATGCAGTTTATCGAGCACACATGGCGCGGGAAGGCTGACAATTGAATAATAGCACCAGCTGCACCAATCTGTCTCTTCATACACTGCGATTACTCTGGAAAGGTTCATGAATATTGTCACGGGTATAAAACTATTTAAGCGATGTATTTACAAGACGTACATAAACAGCAGCTGAGAATCCCGAGAGGCTGTTGCCACTTCATCGTCTTCACCGTCGTCGACATTATCCTCTTTTCCCACTGTAACATGAACCCCGGCGGACAAAGCACCGTCCCGGTTCTTCAGACGGGGCCATCGGTAAGGGCATAGTAAGGCTTAAGCCGAGAGACGTGTACAACGTCAGCTGATGTGCAACCGTGTGGCATGACGGAGGTCACGGGGATTATCTCATAAGTGACGTTGGTCACTTGACGTAGAACGCAGTAAGGGCCTTCGTAGCGCGGAAGGAGTTTCTCGGAGAGCTTCACTCGGTGGCAAGGGGACCAACGTAGCACGAGAGAGCCTGATGAAAAGTATATATGTCACGATGGCGGCGATCGTAAGCATGCCGTTGAGATTCCTGCGATGCCAACAAACGAGTACGGGCAAGCTGGCGCGCATGGTCAGCATGGGCGATGGCGTCGCGGGCATACTCGGTCCTCGAATACTGTACCAAGGAGAGTGAAGTGCCCCAGTGGTAATACAGGGTCACGACCGAAGAGCAAGTAAAAGGGGGAATACCCAGCAGTATCGTGGCGTGATGAATTATAGGCGAACGTGACATAGAGCAGCGCCACATCCCAGTTCTTGTGGTCGGGTGAAACATATTTCGATAGCATGTCAGTAGTGATCCGATTAAGTCGCTCAGTAAGGCTGTTGGTCTGGGGATGATAGGAGGTAGCCAGTTTGTGCTTGGTAGAACGTGGTAGAACAGCTAGGTACGGTATCGGCGATGACTTGGGAGAGGAAAGTACGGACGTGGTCGATAAGGAGCTGTCACGGTGCGCCATGTACTAAAATGATATCCCGGAGTAGGAAATCTGCGACGACGGTTGTGCAGCTCGTGGGAAGTGCCCGAGTGATGGCAGAGCGTATCGCGTATTCAGTAGAGACAGCAATCCACCTGTTGCCGGAGCTTTACTCTGGGAAAGGACCAAGGAGATCCAAACCCACGCGAAAGAATGGTTCAGGTGGAATGTCGATCGGCTGTAAGTAACCGGCAGGAAGCGTTGCTGGCATTTTGCAATATTGACAGGGCTTGCAACCAGCTACATAGCACCGCACGGAGCGTGCGAGGCCGGGCCAGTAGAAGCGGCGGCGCACGCAGTCGTAAGTGGGAGCAACCCCAAGGGGTCCGGCAGTTGGGGCGTCATGAAGCTCCCGAAGCACGGTTGAGCGGAGGTGTTGAGGAACGACAAAGAGAAGGGGAGGACCGTCAGGATGAAAATTGCGTCGGTACAATAATATGTGTACAAGAAAATTACAGCCTCAGCATTTCCTTTTGGTGCAATCTGTGACTGAAACAAAGTTTCGAGGAACTTAGTTTAAACATCGCCATTGGTATCTTCTACATAACAATCGATATCTGAGGCTGTAATAGTGCTATTTCGTGTCAACGTTTACTATATATTTTGTTTCTGTCGCTTTCTCAACGTTTTCAACTTGTATTTTTCTGCATTTCGAGACATCTCTCATTACGCGTTTTCGAAATAAGTGCTATTTCTGTCGCTTCGTAAACAACTCTGTGATGATTCTCTACGTGTGTTATCAGCACTATGTAAATGAATAAGTCGCGTTAAATTTCCCTGAACGTTCTGAATTCAGGTGCGAGCATCATTCGCCTGACGCTGGTTATTCCATTCTGCTGTTCTTTCAGAAAAAAAATATGACGTTTAACAGATAACTTACAGACGCGACTCAGAAGCGTCTCCCAGATTGAGTAACTCACGTGACGAAGCGGCACTTCGTCAGTGCCGCTTCGCGTGTACGTCATCACAGTCACTGACCGGTTCTGAATGGTGGATGATAAGAAAGAAATAGAATCGAGCCAAAGGCATCCTTACATTATATACCGGCCCAGGCCGCGCCCATCGTTTTGGGGGAACGACATAAACAAACACTATGAGGTGTAAATGAACCATAAGATTTTCCCCATTGCCCATGGAGCATCAAAAAACGCCAATTATATTGGTTTCTGCCATAATAGTTCTTCAAATAATAAACAGGGGCTGTATTCATAAATCTTTTCGTTTGTAAGTGTTCTTTGCCATGGTCGTTCGTCTTCGATAAGAATAGTATATCCAGCAGCAGGATTGACTGTGATTTTCTCTTACGACCAATTCTAGCGTAAGAACTTTTTACTGAATACGAGCGCAGGTATTTTTTTTTTAATTCAGAAGTTTTATGCTACGGCATAAAGCGTGCATGTATGCCTGCATGTCATATGTGCATTTATACAACTTGTTGCGTTCGATGAGGTCCAGCAGGTATCTGTGGTGCGGACCATAATTCCACGGGTGTTAGTCAGGCGGGTGACTTCACTGCAGCCCCACTTATTACAGGTTATACGTGACTTTGAGAAATAATAAAAAAAATTCACGAACTTTTTGTTCGTGAGAGCTGTGTGCCATAGTGGCTGGCCGCATCGATAATAATACGTTCATCATCAGGGTTCGCTTGCACCCATGCTCTTAAGAACAGTTCAACCATAACATTCTTTTGTTCTTTTTTGTAAATTCGGGTTCTGGACTGTAGTGACTTTTCTCTTTCTTTCTCCCTGCCCGCGCTTCCTGGCAGCCGACGTTATTTATATACGCTATCCTGAAAGGGGAAGACGTCCGCTCCACGTACACCGTGTTGTATACCGGTTTGTTTCCAGCAGCTCGTCTCCGAAGGGTTGGTCGAGCCATTCAGCATTTTGCCGGAAGCTCGTCGTGCTACCAGCGTCCGACGCCTAATGAGATGAACAGCGCACCGGCCTTATCTGCACGCAGTGCCGATACTCCGGTAATTTGCGACTCGTCATGATGCAGTCTTAAAGGGTCTTAAAGATATGCCATCCGGAATATCTCTCGAGGACGCGGTGCCGGCGATAAAGCCATGTTTTAGGATGATCGATGCAACCCCGACGCATAGATTAAAAAATTACGGGGTGTATGATTACCAAAGCTTTTCGTTCATATTAGTGCTCTTTGCCATCGGCCGGCTGTCTTCTCTAAAGGTATGACCATTATCAGGAGTTGGTGTGATGTACTTTTACTATTCTAGCGCAAGAGCTTTTTTTTTTTTAGAATAGGGCCCTTGTTTTTCATTAGGCAAAAAAGGTTGCGCAAGTTGACATGAGGTAACACTCGTCTCGGTTGAACTGTAAATATATATGTGTATACCTAATATAAACCTATTTTCCTGTTCTTTATTAAGTTCACTTTTTGTAATATATATAAAGGAACTTTATCCGATGACATTGTTGATTTTGCGCTTCTAAATGTGTGTTTTTTTGTCATTTACTACAAGTTTTCATTGAAAAGTGGTCCTGCTTTCGCCCAAGCGAGTGGAATTAGGTCGCGCTGTTGTGCATGCCTCAATCGCAGTGCCTGCGCAGTGTAAAAAAATATTAGGAAGCTAAAGGTGGGTTGTGCTGTGAAGGCACGACAATGTCGCAACTGCATCATCTAATTAAAATTTGCTGACATTCCACGATTTAAAACACATGTTTGAAACACGTACTCAGTTTTTGCGGCGTGCTATCGCCATTGCTATCAGCTGCTGCTGTTGGCTTAATTCGTACACGGTTACTTAATCTAAAGAGTTCGCAGTTCAAAAAGTTCAGTTTACGAAATGTCCAAACGTCAGCAGCTGCGGGTAGGGGCCGAATTCGCGAAGTTTATCGTTCGTAAATGCTATTTGCTACTGGCCAGCCACCTTCACGAATCGTATGTCCGACGTCATGATTGTTTGCGCAAGAACATGTTTGTGAATACGGGCGCTGGTACTTCAAACTATAAGCCTTTCCTTTCGCTACCATATAACGGTCCTTCAGTATCGGTTGTCAGCACCTTCAACACTCTCGTCAGCTTATGTTAAGCCATTGTTTGCTTTCACTGGAACGATATGCGTCTGTCACATGGGCACTTTTGATCGACAGTCAACACGATCCGCATCAAACTTTTCGAGCACTATCAAAACACGAGGCATACAGAGGAGGTCCGCACTTGAGCGTGCTTGAAAATTACTTGTAGCAGCGCTCGATAAGCACCGAGTTCAACCTTAATTGATTCGAGTATGCTCGGGATCGTCTGTGTGAAAGGAGCGTTTAGACTCGTTCGCGAATGAACCAGCCGCGAACTAGTGTCGGGACAAATCAGTCAGGCCCGTCGGTCATCGAGTACATATCGTCTGGCTTCCGCACGAGTTGGCAGCCCACCTACACGCGGCAGCTAATCCACTTACTGCACCTAACAATGTTGCGCGCATAGCTGCCACGTGATGCAGCAGTGCACTGCTTCGGACAGCAGGCAAATTGAGGATGCCAGCTCTTATAGTCAAACGTTAGCTGTTTAGCAACGCGTACACGAATAGCGGTGCAGCTTCCAACAAGCTGCGACGGCCAAGGACTCTTGCCGAACTCTGGCAGCTGGCCGGGAGTCGCGTTATGCGGTCAACATCACGTCGACTCTACTGCGACGGCCTCCGGAGCCGGGAAAAGCAACGGGTCAACACAGTCGGCGTCTCCAAACATCGTCGCGAGTCGGCCGGCCATTGCGTCCGCCTTTCGAGCGCCGGAGAAACGCGCATCTGCCGGTTAGTTCTTGTGTACTCATGCGTCCACAGATCGTGCCCAGCGCGCATCACAAGGTAAGGGCCAGTCGCCCCGGGGTAGGGCGCGGGATGGGCGTCTGCAATGCGAGGGGATTCCCCCCCACCGATCCGTGCTCAGAGCTGCCGGCGAGAGCCGGGGGCTTTGTGCGGCGCCGCGCCCATTGCAGCCCTCAGCCCAACCACGGCCGGGGGAAACCTTGCGGACCAGCGCCGAACCGCGCGCCGCCATGTAGGCGGGTCCATTTGACACGTAACAGTGCATCTCCAACTATAGCGCGCTTGTATACCCTGTGTTCGGATATATACGGTGGCGACGCGACAGTCTTTGTTTACGTGAGCATCGGAGCAGTGGCGCGGCCTGAGCGCCTCATTAAAGCGAAGCTTTCTTTGGCTGTGCCTTCCCAAGCGTTTTGCGCGTGTCGGTCGGTTGCTAGGTTTCTCGCCTCGATGGCTCGGTGGGGTGTCTCAGCGCTCCCAATAGAAGCGTAGGTACGGGCAAAAACAGCTGCGTGTTAACGCAAGCTGTCGCTCAACAATAATTTCAGAAAGCGCAGGGCCCCTTAATCACGGTCCCCCAGAATAGCCGTGCAACAGCCGCACAAGATGACGACGCTTTAAGTCGATATTTAAAAAAAAAACAAGAATGAAAGAAAACACAGAGACGCGCGCAGTATGGTACAAAACAGTTAGATATTCGCCCACTTTGACAATGTTCTTCGATAGTTTTACCGCAAATATTCTTTTGATAGTTCTTCACCGACTGCGAGGGGGATTGTGGCTTAGCACTCCCTCCCTCTATCTCTTTTTGTACCCTCTGGTAGCTGCGCGACGCGCTCCTGCACTCTGTCTCTGTCACGTGCATACGAGAGCATGACCAGCTAGGTATGTTTGATGCATGTCGCGCTCAAGCCTATCGATACGTGACATATAAATTACGTCTTGTCTTTAGCCGTGCATCAGCTCTATACGCACGTCTGTGTATAGCATAATATATCCGTCGCTCCACCTATTCGGGCACCCAATGCACTAAGAGGGTCTAGAGCTTGTGGCGCTACATGAAACAGCCGCAAGTTGGCACCCTGCTGGCTGGTGGAACAGGGAGATACGAGAAGCGATCGCCGATCGACAGAAAGCATCCCGAGAGGATAGGCAGGCAAAAAAAGGCGCAGTTGCCGCAGCATGAAGTGGCCAGTAAATGGTAAATATACCGGGAGAAAAAGTCTATGCTTCAAATACTGGTGCAAGCAAAGATAAAAGGTGAAAGTGAACGTTGGTTGTCAGAATTGCGTGCGAAAAAGAAGGCCGCACCTAGAATATTTTGGAAACACATAAAATTATTAGGCAGGAAGTCAACAACAATACAACAACATATCCTAAACGAAGATGGAAGCAAACTGGTATACCAGCAAGTGTAACAATCGACGCCAGCTACGATGAACCGGACACCAGGGACTATGCCTGCCGTTTACGCACGTTCGTTATGTCACGTGCCGGCTACATAAGTGACGACGATTTCTTGTCCAACTCAGTGAACAAGGAACTCGTACGCGGTTCCGAAATGTCGGATTATACATCAGACTTGGTCAGTGACTGTGATCCCCTTCATATCCATGCCTGACCAGACGAACTTTCGTCGAACCCTTGATTATGGAAGGGGAAGCGGTTTTAAATTACATCCAAAAAATAACAGCCGAACCTTTCCAAAGCAATGACGAGGTTGTATTCGAAGAAACAAAGAGTATGAAAGAGAACCAGGTAGAAAAGGAGCTGGTGCTGACAAATTTCAGCTGGAAGAAAGCCGAAAAGAAAATTCCTAAGCGCACAGCCACAGGGCTAGACGAGGTTCCCGTCAGGCTGATTAATGAACTAGGACCAGAAAGTAAGGAAGCTCTGGTGAAAGCAGAGGAAAAAGGTTTAAAAGTTATACGAATACCAGACAGTTGGCGACAAAGTAGAATGAATTTAATTTATAAAGATAAGGGGGAGAAAGACAGAATTCACTCGTATAGACCGTTGACCATTACATCGGTAATATACAGGCTAGCAATGCAGGCAATCAAATTAAAGCTGCAAGCATGGGCAGAGAATAATGGCATTTTGGGAGAACTTCAGAATGGCTTGAGAATAGGTAGGCGTTTGGATGATAACTTATTTGTTCTTACTCGGTGTATTGAAATATCAAGAGTAGAAAGCAGACCGTTATATGTGGCCTTTTTAGACATTACAGGATCCTATGACAACGTAGACCGCAACATCTTGTGGGATATTCTGGAAGGGGAAGGCTTAGGTGATGATTGTCTACAGCTTTTGAGAGAGATTTACCTAGAAAGTACCGTTTGCGTTGAATGGGAAGGTATGAGGAGCGAGGAGAAAGCTCATATCAACAAGGGACTGAGGCAGGGGTGCCCTTTATCCCCACTGCTGTTTATGATGTACATGGTGAGGATGGAGAGGGCGCTAGAAGGAAGCAATATCGGATTTAATCTCTCATAGACAGGCGAGTACAGTAGTAGAGCAGCAGCTTCCAGGTTTATTTTATGCGGACGACATTGTGTTGCTGGCTAACAAGCAAAGTGATTTGTAACGTCTGGCTAATATCTGTGGACAGGAAGGCAAGAATTTAGGTTTGAAATTTAGTGTTAGTAAATGAGGCGTTGTGGTATTCAATGAAAACAGGGAACAGGCAGTGGCAATACAGGGCCAGGAAATACCTCGGGTGACAGAATATAAATACCTTAGTATATGGATAAACGAAGGCAATAGATATATGGAAACACAGGAAAAAACAATAACAGTGAAGGGGAAGAGAAATGCAGCCATAATGGGAAGCACAGAGCGCTATGATACGATAGGTACGAGGTCCTCCGAGGTATGTGGAAAGGTGTAAGGTTTCCAGGACTTACTTTTGGAAATGCGGTTGTTTGCTTGAAATCAGGGGTACAATCAGGACTCGATAGGACCCAAAGGTCAGTGGGTCGCCTCGCATTGGGCGCACACGGGAAGACTACAAATGAAGCTGCGCAGAGTGATATGGACTGGACCAGTTTTGAAGTGAGGGAAGCTCTTAGTAAAATTGATTATGAAGAACGACTGAGGAATATGGAAGAAAGTAAATGGACTGGGAGAGTGTTGAGGTATCTGCACAGGAATAACATTGATTCACAGTGGAACAAAAGAACTAGGAAGCTATACCAGCAAGTATGCGGCCTGTAGGGTGGGCAACACAGCAACTAAGAACGTCAAGTGGAAAGTCAGAGAGGCTGAAATAATCTCATGGGTAGTGTTACGTTTCGCCTACGACGCGCGGTTTAGCCGGCGCGACTGCAACAAAGCGGCAGACATTTTGGCCCGTTCGGCGTCGCCGCTACGCTCCCCGCCAAGCGCGTCCAGGCATGTTCCGATGCCACGTGTCTTCATGTGCGTGTGTGAGTGTATGTGCCATTGTGCCCGACCGAAGGCGCTACGAGAGTAGGAGTTACCTTCTCCTCCCAGTCTTTGTGCCCGACCGGCGGCGCTACGACAGTATGCGTCACCTTATCCCATTGTACAATCACGTGCTCGTCTATTGAGGGGTTCCTTCTTGCCCTCAACTGCGAGAGTATAAAAACAGCTGCCCCCGGACGCCAAAAAGGAGGGCTCCGATTTCTTCTGTTGAGTAAAGTGCTCTCCCGTCTCTCTACTTCGGTCAACCTGACCGCCAACTCTTTGCGATGTTAAAATAAACAAGTTGTTTTGTTGTTACCAGTCGACTCATGCTTTGCCGGGACCTTCGGATGCTTCCAGTTGTACCCCAGGCCGCTAGGCCAACGCTACCCTTGGGGCTTGCGACCCAGGTGCAACAACGGGCGTCAGCGCCGAGTTCCCAACAGGCCGTACCATCGGTGCGACCACAACAACCGTTGCCATCGGTGGAATTCAAACAGTAGCGGCAATGGAAAAGAAACCTGCCATGACTAACTACTTAAGAGGAAAAAACGAAATCAGGAAAGAAACAATTTATGATAACTCAAAGGGAAGCTCATTACTTTTTGAAGCGAGATCAGGATGCCTTCCTATAAAGCGAGATATAAGAAAGAAGAAGAAGCATGTGCTTGCTGCGGTAAAGCCAGGGAAACGATGGAACATGTTTTATTAGAATGCGAAGACATCTGCCTAGCGGTCGATTTAGGCACCACTGGCCTCCGTGAAGCCCTTGGGTTCATCTAGAGCAAGGGAAAAGTAACCATGTCCGCAATAGAGATCAGTAAGAGGCGATTGGAAGATTGATGGAATAAAAGTAGGGAAACGACAAAAAATGGAGACGCACAGAAGCAAAGTTCTCAATAGGGTGTCAGAAAATGTGGTAGTGGGAGTTCATACTGTATTTTTTTGTCCTTTTTATTTAACTTGGGTAGGACATTAGGCAGTATAATAGCAAGAGCTTGATGGCGCAACCCACCGCCCCGTTCCAAAGGGGATGCTCATAACATCTATCCATCCATCCATCCGTCCGTGCGTCCGCACCGTATACCTGCAGCGCCTGTCACGTAGTCGCGTATATAGCCAGTACGTAAGCAGCTGATTGCAGGGCTTTGTTTCGGATTTCATATAGCATGTGCAATAAATGCAGCTGTCGCCCTGAATTCGGCTCGTAGGAAACGACTCAGACGTATGCATGTTTGCAGCGAGTAGACAGGCATTGAGATAGAGCTTGCCGACGGAAAAGCAATATGAGATGCATCAGTAAATGTACTGGCTCGAGATCGTTTTGCTCATCATTTAGACAAGATGTATTTGTGCTGTAGAAAAACCGGCCACATTGATGATATTATAGAGGGTAAGGTTTCTGAAATTTGTCAATATCTGCGCCGTGCGGAGATTCGTCCGTTTGTCGTTAGGGTAGTCTTGTTTGCTATGAGCTTTGACCCGCAAGTTTAAGATAATTTCGCTGAATTTCGTCCCACTGCGCACGAAAAGCGTGGGCGGCACCGTTGCATACAGAGCTTATACTGCGAGGACACGCGGACAGTCGGTGCACGCTTCCAAGTTGCTCCAAGCGCAAGGCATATAATTAAGGCCGGAATTTCACTGTGCCATTGAGTGGATCTGAGAGCGTGTTAAGTGCTTGTGGGTGTCTCATCTCACGTATTCCCCATTATAAGCTTCTCTGTCGATCGTCTTATAGCGCGAGAACGCCCATCTTTATATGTCTGGACGTATGCCCCGTCTTCAAAGTAAGAACACTGCGCCCACAGAACAGGCGTCGTTTCAATCTATTGTTCTGCAGTGGCTTAACTTGGTGGGCGTAACTGACAAGTTTTCGTCGATGACAGCGCAACTTTTCTCGATATCTGACATATTTTGTTCGAGGGCATTTGGAATGAAAAAAATATAGCTTCGTAAGCATCTGGCTCACTGTTCGATGTAAATAAGAAGCAAACAGAAAAAAAGCAAGAGAAAAAAAAAGACATCGCATTGGAACCTCCAAAGTGTGTTATAAACTCGTATCATTGCGTAGCATCGAGAAATACCCATCGAAGCATCGATCGAAGCAACGCGTAGCATCGATAAAGTTCTATCGCGCGGCGCATTTTAAGCGCACCGTAAGAAGTGCTCTGAAGGCCAACTTTCAATATTTAATATATATATATATATATATATATATATATATATATATATATATATATATATATATATATATATATATATATATATATATATATATATATACTTTCATTTCCATCCCATTTACCATTTCTTTAATTTAATTAATAAGTACATGTGATTCCCCCTATGCTGTGCTTGGTGTCTTTGTTGGCTTCTTATTATATGACTAATAAAAATCAGGCCCACAGTTTATTTACAGCAAAGTCCGTGCTTCCACGTACCTCTTTTTCATTTTTTACGCTACTTGAGAAACAAGCTGTCCACATTGACATTGCCAGGAGCCTCGCAGATAAGCGGTGACGGCAACCAAACTCCAGACACTCACAGGTGCTGGTCCTGTGTGCTCACAAGTCTTGTCTCCGAGGCTGCAAACGCCCGCGAAAATTCTCTAGCACAACGTAATAAACATAGCTACCATGCGCGAATTTAGCTCCAGGAACCAGCGTATACTTAATGAAAATGTGGGTAAAACTGACTTTGGAAGTTTCCTTTGTATAAATTTGGTGGTAGACCATGAACACAAAGTGGTCATTTCCGTCGAGGAATACGCTCTATAAAGGACACCGCACATACGTTGGCTCAAAACTAACTCGTCGCCTGTTTGCCATTCAGGTGACACCTTCCGACTTCGTTGGCAATCGCATGCGTGGTCCGCTTCGTTCACTTCACCATAGCGCACTTATGCTTGTCTTTCCATCGAGGTTACATTCGAAGAACGCCACAGAATCTTCCTGGTTCGGCTATATATACCGCTCATACGCTCATATTTCATTATGTTTAGACAGCCTAAAGAATACAGTAGTTTAGTGAGTTAGTCTGAATTCTGAACTACGCCGTTAATCTTCCTCTACGGGCACATGTCTCTCTCTGTTATTCTTCTGATGTATATACCTCTTGTTCGTTTTATGTTTCCTCCTGTACTCAGATTCTTGACATGTCTTCGGGAGCGAATACTCGCCGTAGTTGAGGACCATCATCGTCGTCGTCGTCGTCGTCGTCGTCTTCACTATCGTCATCATCTGAAAGGGCTGCCTTTGATGAGTTTAATTCATCCACCTCGTTTGTCACCACATGACCTCCTGTGACCGTCCCTTCCGCAGCCTCGATGTCTTGCTCGATATTGTTTCGCTATAGCTCTTCTCACGCCGATCCCGCGCTCGCTTTGCTTCGCAATTCTGCGCACGTAACCTACTGAAATACGGTGCATTTTCCATTCGGATATCGAAATGAGCTGGGTGACACTGGATGCGCCTGAAGCGTTGCCACGTTTTCGCTAGTACAAGTGGGAGCACAGGTGTGGAGCCAGCGCGAGTGTATTTTCCTCACTTAATTGCTCTCGTGAATGTGTACAAAAATATATAAGGTCGCGCCGCCGTATACGTTTAGAGTATAGAGTTTCCTAAAACTGACGATCTTCCGGGAGCCTGATGGAACAAGGAAGGGGCTCTCGCCACGACGCTGCGGCCGCTGGAAAGAAGAACAAGAAGGATAACGAGTGGAAGCATTGGCACACTGAGTGACACGTTCTCCATCCCTCGAGCAATTCCAACAGAATTCCAAAGCGAGTCAGCGAAGGGGAAGTCCTGCAGCCCAAGATTCCGCGAAAACGCCGCGTGCGTATTCGGCGACCTGAGTGGCACGCTAACTTTAAGCGCAAAAGACGGAGGTTCGCAACCCGTCGGATATAGAAGACATTCGTGGTGGGCCGAAAGATACCATTCGCTCCACTGCAATGCTGAGAAACGTGAGTAAACGGGCGGCTTTCTTATCATCAATATATATATATATATATATATATATATATATATATATATATATATATATATACAGAGAGAGAGAATAAATAAACGAATGTTTGTGCTTCCCCCTTTCAATGCCGGTCGACTGTCAAGTGAACGCAGCTTCAATCGTGTATATACTGTGTGCCGACGGTGAGAACGGAGCGTTTCCGACTAGGAAGCGCTTCCGCGTTGCGTTGTGCTCCTCACTCCCAGCTTCAGTGGATAAGACAGAACTTAAGAAGGCAGGTCACCGTAAGATGTAAAAGCGTTCGGCCTTTCGCCAAACAGAGCGCCCACGTGTACGGGTGCACGGGGCTTACAGCTGAGCAACGTTGCAGGCGGAGTGGATCTCGCCGAAAGCAAGAGCGAACAGTCGCCGTGTACTCTGAGCAACAGAAGAAGCGAATTGAACGCGCTGAGAGAAGTGGTCAGCTGCCTTTAAAACCACGTAGGGTGTACTGTTCCGTCATCGGGGCTCAAAGAAGCCCTTAGGTGCTTTGCTCTTCGAACGCCTCTTATTCGACGCCCGAGACGCAGGGCGACAAATTCATAGAGCTTTTCGTTTGTAAGTGCTGTTTGCCATTGGCTGGCTGCTTTCGCTAATATTAGGTGCACATCCCGGTTGGCGGGCTTCTGTTCTTACGAACGCTTCTATAGCTAAATAACTTTCTTGCAAATACGGGTCTTAGATCCGTATTCACAAAGCACAAGCACTGAACAATCACCTATAGCGGCCAGATTTTTAGTGAATGCGGCGGAACAATAACAAAATCTTCTTACAAAACAGGGGTCGAATTCACACAGCTTTTCTTTCGTATACGTGTCTTATGCCACTGGCCGGTCGCCTTCGCTAATAACATGTCCAGCGTCAAGATTGGCTCGAATTTTCTCTTACGAACAATTTTAGTATAAGAGCTTTGTATAAATGTGGGCCCAGAAGCTTTTCGGATTCGGCCCCGGAGTTCACCGACTTGAGCGCCATATCTAGAACAGTGCTCGACCGTCAGCGACGTGACTCTCACAAGTACTATATGTATTTTATATGTGCAAAGTTACTGGTAGTGCCGCACGAAATTAACCGTTTTTGCGGCCAGCATTCACAGTTGCAGCAAGCAGGGCCTGTATTCCCAAAAACCTCTCACGCTAGAATTGCTAGTAAGATAAAATAACAGCCAATCCTGATGCTGGAACAATCATAAGTGAAGGCAGCCGACGAATAGCAAAGAGCATGGAGCAATTACGAAAGAAAAGCTTTCTGAATTCGGCCTCAGGTTGGCTGCATAGGAGTGCAGCTGCGCGCTAGAGATTAAAGCGAGCATGGTGATGTCACTAACTTCACGCTAAAAAGTGGAAGAACGCCCGGCGAGATTGCTAAAACTCGCGACGCTTTCCGTGAATGTTTACTAAACTTTGCGAAACACTGCAAGGCGGTAATTCGGGCTAGCTGGTTTGTCACACTGGGATCCTAAATAGCTATAAAAGGACAAGTATGTACATAAGAGTGCCGCGTGTTGTCGTTCTTATGTCCGTCCTCGCCTCTTTAGCGCTATTTAGGAAACATTGCACGTCTCACTACGCGTAGCATTGCGCTAGCTATACCGCTGTCCCTGTACTCACTTTGAAAAAGAAACTGCATGCCCACATTTGAGGAATTGAGAGAAGCCGAGTAGTCATTATATTTTTTCAACAATTGCGCAAGCTCAGATTACCGAGAAAAATAGACGACGAAATTAATCTAAAGCGTGATTTTACGTCATGTGCTGGTGTAGGTGCAACTGCGGCCTATTGTGATGATGCCGACCGTCATGCGGTGTGGTTGTCTTCGGCGCCCGTACCCAGAATGAGCCTACAGCGGCACGAAGCTTTCAGTGTTTGAGCAAGCAAGCAGCAACTATACTCCATGCTCGTTGGCAGCTTCGCACGAATCACACCTTCGGCGCGATCGTTCGCTCGTTCGCCTTCGAAGCTCCGCCACCCACATCTGCAGATACTGAAAGGCGTGCAGCATTCAGTCACTTCTGAACCGATATGTGCCGAGTCGGAGGAATCTTTCAGCGTGATTCAGCAAGAATACTCATTCTTGGAGGCGAAACGCTGTAATGCTACGTTGATCGGACTGTCCACAGGCGCACGAAGGCGGCGCCCAGTGGTTTCAGGCACGGCACTGCATATGAGAGAACAGGAAAAAAAAAAGATAAAGAAGAAGGAAGAAAGAAAAAAAAAGAGGGGGGAGCATTCGCAGAAAGGCGATGTCTTGCGTGCTTGACTCCAGGTGGTTGCAGTGCCGAGACAACACGTTCTTTTTCCTTAAACCTACAGCACAGTCTGTCGGTAAGGACAATGGCGTGGTCGGAGCCCATAAAATATTTTCCTTTCGTTTTTTTTTCGTTTTTTCCTTTTTCTACCACCGCCGCGAGAAGTGCGGGGAACGACTGGTCCGCAGGCGCGCCAGCGCTGGGAACGTGGTTATTAGCGGTGCGGAAAAACTGTCATTTGGACCGCAGTTGCACAGCGAACCTGGACGCGGACGCCCGTTTCTGGGAGATATCCAAGAATCGCGTTTCGATCGACCGCGCGCTCCTTGGCAGAGGCAGCGTCGGCCGCGGGTAGCTGCGCCAGTCGCGGGACTTCCCGACGAGTGCAATGCACCAGGATGCGGCGACGGCGGCGGCGGCAGCGTCGCACTCTGTCCTGCGAACCGTCTTTCCCACACGGCCCAGCGAGGCGTGCTCACCTGGCGCATGGGACTGCTGCGGAGAAAGTTGCAGCACTTGTCGTGCGTCTCCGTGAAGAGCAGAGCTCACAACGCCGCGGGCGATGCTTATGGAGAGGAGCGTCCTGTCAGTCGCTTTCTAAATGGTTCAGAAGACGTTCACTTTTGTTATCATTCCTGATCAGTGCGAGGGCCAGAGAGTAATTCCTCTTACCGTGCTATTCCTGATCCTTTGGGTCCGTATTCAGAGAAAGGGGGGCCGAACTCAAGAAGCTCCTCACTCGTGATAAAAACTATTTGTCATTTGGCCAACCACCTTCGCTAAAGAACATGTTCGCCTACCGTGTGAACGTCCAGTGCCTCTTCTTACGAACCTGGGTAGAGTATACGAACTTCTTTAACGTTCGCAACGAGGCGTCGGTCGTTCAGACACGTCGTCGCCAAAGTCTCTCCTGCAGACGTTTCGCTCGTCCTACTGGTAGACGGAGCTCGACGACCCTCTCGATGTTCCTAAAGCGAGAAAGAGAGAGAAAGGGGCAAAATATCACTTTTTTACCTCAGGGATGAAGACGAGGAAGGAGGAGAAATAGACGGAAAGACAGGGAGGTTAGCCAGTTCTCAGACCGGCTGGCTACCCTGTGCTCGGGAAAAGGGGATAAGGGGATAAGGGGAATAAAATATAATATAAAATACAAAAGAGATATTACAAAAAGAAGGGAAGAGGAAAAATAAAGGAGAAAAGAAAAGAGAATACGTCACTGCTGAAAGTCTGCCTCTAAGACCAGACCTCCGCAAGAAGCGCAACAATGCTTTCAAAGCCTTCTGTGACGAGGGCGGGCTCGGCCAATGTCGCAGGACCCTTTCCCCCGACAAAGGGCGTTTGTCAAGACTACCTAATACTTTTGAAAGTGCTTTCATGGGCGCACTGAAGTGGGGACACTCACAGTGAAGATGGGCGATTGCTTCCTCGCAGCTACAGTTATCGCATGTTGGGCTGTTGGCCATTCCTATCCGAAATGACTACGCATTCGTGAAGGCCACGCCAAGCCACGAGCACCACAGAAGCGTCTCCTCAGCTTCAGGTAGTCCTGACGGAAGGCGGAGCCGTAGATTCGGATACAAGTTGTAGAGACGAGCGTCGGTAAATTCCGTCGAGTTCAACTGTGCGAGTGTAAGCTCACGTGCGAGCGAACGAAGCCCTCTAGCTGCGTCTGTTCTGGATAACGGTATAGCTACACAGTGCGGACAATCGTGAGCAGATCGGACGGCCTCATTTGCACGGTCGTTTCCGTAGATGCAGCAGTGGCCCGGTATCCAATGATATGCTGTGTTGTGTTTTTTCTCTATTGCGGGGTGATGAAGAAGTCCTATGTCAGTGACTAATTTCTCATCCGGTCCATGACGAAATGGCGACATAATACTGGAGAGCGGCCTTGGAGTCTCTAGAGTAGCACGGAGGGCGGCGTGTTCTGCAGCTGTCGATGGTACAAAATGCAATGTCTTGAATTTTATGGTGACGGACTTCACGGGAATAACCAGTGCTCCTGCGGAGCTTGCAGAAGAAACTGAACCATTCGTGTAAATGTGAAGGCGTCCGCTGTGTTTCTCATGCAGGAGCAGTCGTGTGGGAAAACATATGTCCGCGATTGCAAATGAGTTTGACTCGTCCTTCAGTTGGAAAGCTCTAATTTCGGCACCGACAGGGTCGAAGTGAACAAGTGACAAGCGCACTTACGAGAATGAGTGCAAGTAACTTGAAGTAAGTGATTAATTTGCGGTGGTGTACCCACACACACGCGCACACAGGCACACACACAAAATACATTTGCGGAACAACTTCCGTTGGCACCTAACGCGGATGATGGAAAGGCGGCCGTGACGCTTCGGCGCCGCTCAGACGAAGCCCACGGGCGGCGACGCCACTCGACGCTCGCCTTGACGCCGTCGCTCGCGTCTGCGCCTCTACGTCCGCATCCAAGACGATCCGCACTCACACTCCTGTCGCACTGCCGCATCCTCTGACTCACCTGTGCTATGACCGTTAAAAAAAAGAAAAAAACACTTTGAGATTAGCACGGGAGAGCAATCAGCTAAACAAGGCTATCAAGGCATGGACCAGCACAATGCGTTGGCGGGCTAGTTGGTGCGAATCCATGAATACTTTGTTAAGCGCAAAAAGACAGACACAAGAAAGACACATTGTAGCGCCTTGTCCTGTCGTCTTTCTTGTGTCTGTCTTTTTGCGCTTAACAAAGTATTCAAGGCATGGACGCCTGCAAAATCATTCTTATATGGGGAGAGCGTGCACCGCAGTCATTGGTGGTATAGCCAGCCAATGATATGATTGCTCATGCACCGTTCATGCCAAGTCCGCTTCGGCAACGTCGAAATTCTGCCGGTAGAGCCCTCTCCGCGCCGCTCGGTCCCTGGTGTGTAGCGAGGGCGTTTTCTAACTATTTCTCTATAACTATTTAGTCGTATTTTCGGAATTTTATTTTCGTCACTGCCAATGTACAGAGAACGTGTACCGTTAGCAAACATGTTGTGCACGGTCCGAAATATGTGCCCTTTGTCAAGCTGTGTGATCAGCAGAGATAGTTTCATTGCTCGCTTCGAGTGCATGTCGGTCGGTATACGCCGTGCCACCGCATTCAAAGCCTCTTTTGCAGGAGCGCACTGAGGTCGGGTAGGGCAGTCAAGCCAGTCACATTTGAGAACTACAAGGGAGTGCTGTCAACTTCTTTCTACACTGACGTAACTGCCAGTGCACTATTTAATTCTAATCTCGAGAAGAATGAAAGAGAGATAATTTATTGCAAGGAAGATATGAGAGGCGAATGAATTAATTCTGGTGTTTTACGTGCCAAAACCACGATTTGATTATGAGGCACGCCGTAGTGGGGGACTCTGGATAAATTTTAACCACCAGGGCATCTTTGACGTGCCCCCAATGCCCGGGACACGGGTGTTCTTGCATTTCGCCCCCATAGAGATGCGGCCGCCGCAGCCGGTATTCGATCCCGCTACCATGTGCTTAGCAGCGTAACATCATAGCCACTCAGCCACCGCGGCGGGTGTGGTAGGTAGAGAGGCCGTCCTGAACTTACAGCGCAGTGTAATGTGCTAGCTTGCACAGGCCCGGGCGAGAGGGCACGGGGACGCAAACGTGGAAAGTGGGATGGTGATAACATAGAAAAAGGATGCACAACAGTGGCGACAAATTCAGCATTCTGTTGATTATAAAGAAAGTCGGAAAATGTACGTCATAAATGTAATCCAAGAAGCCACAGGATCCCAGATCTTGGCTTGTGTGACTTATCCAAATGAAACTCCAGGAAAATGTGTAAAGAAGGGGCTAGTACGAGGGATTCTCCTGCGTGAGCAGCCACGAAGAGGCTTTACAGCAAGGAGCTTATATATGTAGCTCCAGTACGGCGAGCACTTGGACGGCGCATTTAGTTGCCGGAGTCTGGAGGCACCCGATAATCATGGGTATTGATTCTGGCAGATGCTTCAGCATTTTCTCGACGTTTTCGTTCTTATTATTTCCATCTGCTTGCATGCTTGCCTCGAGTGGAATGAACTTCCTCCATCGAGACTGAGCACGAGAACGTACGAAAAGTGGGTTCAGTATATGGAGCCCGCAGCAAGAGCCGCAAAAGGAGTTGCCAGTGCTGCCTATGTGCTTAGCGCACAGCTCGAACTCTCTGCAGACTCTGTGCTACAGGAAGGAAGAAAAAAAAAAAAAAACTCCGGGTTGTAAAATCTGCAGCCAAATTCACGAACCATTTCGTTTGTAAGTGTTTCTTGCCATTGGTCGGCTCCCTACGCTAAGGATTTGTTCCCCATTAGGATTGGCTAGAATTTTCTCTTACGAAGTATTCTAGCGTAAATACTTTTGTGACTAAAAAATTATGGGGTTTTACGTGCCAAAACCACTTTCTGATTATGAGGCACGCCGCAGTGGAGGACTCCGGAAATTTTGACCACCTGGGGTTCTTTAACGTGCACCTAAATCTAAGTACCACGGGTGTTTTTTCGCCCCCATCGAAATGCGGCCGCCGTGGCCGGGATTCGATCCCGCGACTTCGTGCTCAGCAGCCGAACACCATAGACACTGAGCAAGCACGGCGGGTATTTTGTGGTTACTATAAGTGAAAGCGGTCGGCCAATAGCAAATGGTTCTTACGATGGAAAAGCTTTGCGAATGCGGCCCGATAAGTTTTGTGAAGGGCTTATTAGGGGGTCATTATTCACAAAACTTCTCGGGCTGGATTGACAAAGCTTTTGTTCGCAACAGCAGTTTGCTATTTGCCGACCGCTTTCGCTTATAATATGTCACACATCAAGATCGGCTGGAATTTGCGCTCTTACGAGCAGTTCTATAATTTGTGAATACGGATCATCTTTCGCAAGTGCCGCCCGAGATTGGCCTTCGCAGCGGCGTTGGCATCTTTATCACGGCGATCGATATATGATAATTGGTGGGCACCCGAGTGCCAGCCAATGAGCTAGCACTCTTAGGAAAGAAAAGTTTCATGAATGCCTGTCCTTACGTCTGAATAACATAGCTTTCCGTTCGTAAGAAGTCTTTGTAGCGGCCCGCGGCCACCTTCAATATAAGTAAGTTTGCTAACAGCTATGATTGGCTGAAGCCATATTTTTACGCACCCATCATGCATGCAACCTTATTTGCGGTTATGACCCCAGTTTGCCGAGCAATGACAATCAGTTCTTATCACCTAACGCACAGTTAAATATTGTTTGCGTTCACTACAGCCACTTTGTAATCTCAGTGGCGTGCCTGTCCAACAATCTGCGCTGATCACTTATCATGTGTTAGCATACTTAGAGTACTCCACGGACTTTCCGGGGGCTAACTATCTATATGTATCTACATGTACTATTTGTCAGAGTACTATGTTGGGCTAGTTGGTGCATAGCTTAAGAAGTATGTGTGGCGCAAGATTAACATCAACGGAGAAAAAAATGAAAGGAGACAGAACGCTTGTTTTCGTTGATTATAACATTGCGCCACACATCCTTCTTAACTGTGTATGTATGTTTGCACCTTACCGTTTTGCCGCCTACCTGGGTCATTGTGTGGACCATGGTCAAATGGTTAGAACATCGGGCTGCTGTGCTGAGGAAACAGGGTTAGAAACGATCCGTTGGACCCACTTGAGTCACTGAGTATATTGGTAGCAATGTGTACATACGGATCACTCTTGAACCAATCTCTTCTCCCGCCGACATGGGTTGGTGTAGATGCGGCATTGGGTATGCACGACTCTACAATGAAACTCTTTGATTGACGCCGACTTGGAGTACTGACCTGTGCCAATCGGTGTGTGATGGCCTTCAATGAACCTCTCGATGCCAAATTGGGTCACTGAGTATGTGCCAGTAGGAGGGTGACGCTATTCAATGAACGTTTTAGACACTAATTGGGGTAACTAGGTATATGCCGCGGGGAATGTACCTCCCTATAATGACGAAAAAGACATCTTAAGTTTATCCGATGCTGAGCGGAATGGACCCCACGTCACAAGGGTTCCCACGTCACAAGCAAGTGAGTAATTCTCAGCGTTCACACGCACCGGCGCACCACGCTTCTCGTCTCGGAGGCCACGCTCGGACTCCTCGACAACGCCGCTAGCTGGCTCAGCGGGTTTAGAAAGAAACGCGGGAGAGGACCCAGTTGCCGCATGACGCGTTTCTCAGCGTTCGCACGCACCGGCGCGCCATTCATTCCGGATGCCATACGCAAGCTTTGCGGCGGCACCACTAGATGGCGCGAAGTGTTCTTAGGGAAGCGTGAAAGAGGAGCCCCGCTGCAGTACGCACCTCGTAAAAAATTGGCAGCATACGCTAAGAGGATGAAGGCGAAAGCCGGCGTGCTCACGATACATTCATTAAATTACTTTTAACAACGAATTCTCATTCGAATATGTTGTTATTTCCTATTACTTGTTTTCTCTTTACTTGTTTTTCTCTTTTTCGGTCACGTAGACGTTGCCATTGGTTCTGCGGGGTTAATGGTACGTTAGAACGGTCGCGGCAAGTCTATGAAGACCATTAAGACACATATGGTGCCTTATACTTTCTTGTAGCGAGGGAAGAATGAGAGGGACATGGAAAGGCACATTAGACAAACACACAGCGCCCCCAACTTTTAGCTGCAGATTTATTTCCACTTCTCGCAGGCATACTTATACTCCTCAAAACGTCATAAGACACGTGTACATTGCTCGGCAAAGAACAAAACAGGGGAAACCATGCGCAGACACTTTTGTGACCACACTGATTATTTAGAAGGGTGTCCGCTCAACGCGAACAGCTCTTTTTTTATTGATAAAGAAATACTTACGCATGCGCTTCAGTTTTGGTGCCATAACGCCGGACGGTCAATTTTTCGACCCATGAGCCATCTAAGGCTTTCGTCTTAATAACTCCTTTCGACGATGGCAAAAAGTTGTGTCGCTAGATTGATTCAATGCCTAACGTATTGCCGTTGACAGTCATCGTGAGATGGGTTCTGCTTATATCGGCGTAACCGAGCGAATGAGCACAGCGAAAGATGAAAGAGCAAACGCGGAGCGTGAGATGAACGCTGCCAACGGCGGAGACCAATGAGAACGGCCCCTTCAGCGACGTACGCGCGCGAGACTTCGCCCGACCGCTCGATGCGTACTCGTATGTGGTCTCAGCCGGACCGCTCTGAGTCACACCCTTCTCGACTGCGCGGCATATAGCTCCGCTCGTGAAGTCCTAATCGCCTCCTATCGACGCCTTGGTCTCCCCACAGCCAGTCCTGAGGACTTCCTGTTCCCTAGGGGTTTTGCGGGCTTACTCAAAAGAGCCTTCCCAGCTCTCGTTGAGTTCTTTGAGGCTTCAAACCTTTACGCGCGGCCATAGGCCCCGTTTCACGCTTCTTTTTTTTTTTCTCCTTCACGGACGTACGCTCGTCTTCTTCTGTCTTTATTTCTCGACACTTTTTTTTCCCTATTACCCTTCCACCGTGCAGTACTGTTGAGGTGACCTCCTAAGCGAGAGACAGTTACGGTACTGCACTTATCTCTTCGTTTCTCATTCCAAAATCACTTACTACTCGTTTCGTACTATCGTCTGCTCGCGTCAGCTCTAGCTAGCGTTTGTTTAGTTCTCACGCTCCCATGCACACGCTGACAAACAAGATCGATGGTCTATACATCTCGGACAGTTCAATTATAGAAGGAGAGAAAAAAATCTTCGCAAATGTGTGTGAATCCCATCAACTGATACATCAAAGACAACAAAAATACCACGCGTGTGCAAAATATTTATCGCGCTCTTCGGAACCGCTGCATCCAGGGAGTCTGGTTTGCCACTGCCCGATATCTATTTATATACCCGACACTTTGCGAACGCTTTAGTATATCCGGTGCAATCATTTCGCTGTGCCATACTATATTCAAATGCTTCAGTGTATATATCAGATATAATTACTTATACATTCGCTAGAATAGCAGCTTGGGCTTGTTGGTTTTCCATCTTGGCGTTATCAGCGCAAAAACGCAGAAGGGACGCGAGACGAGAAGGCGACACTACGAGCGCTCGTGCTGATCGTCTTCTCGTCTCGCGTCCCTTCTGCGTTTTTGCGCTGTTAATGCCAGGGTGCTTATATATTATCTGCTGTAACCGACACCTGTTCCTGTGGGCTGTGCCGGTTCGTCGACTCCGCTCTGTACAGTATACATGTATACGCACGTGGCTTTTCGGTACCTGTACCACCCTTACAAAAATTTTTATAGAAAGTCCATAGACAGTCTATAGACATTTGTCTATGAAGTCTATAGACTGTCTATAGAGATTTCTTTAGACTAGTCTATAGACAGTCTATAGATTTATGGCCATACACTTTTTATAGACTAGTCTATAAAAAGTCTGAGTCTATAGACTGTCTATAGACATTTCTTTAGACTAGTCTATAGACAGTCTATAGACTTATGGCCATACACTTTTTATAGACTAGTCTATAAAAAGTCTGAGTCTATAGACTGTCTATACACAGTCTATAGACAGTCTATATACTTATGGCCATACTGTTTATAGACTAGTCTATAAAAAGTCTGAGTCTATAGATTGTCTATAGACTGTCTATAGACTTATGGCCATACACTTTTTATAGACTAGTCTATAAGAAGTCTGAGTCTATAGACTGTCTATAGACGGTCTATAGACTTATGGCCATACACTTTTTATAGACTAGTCTATAAAAAGTCTGAGTCTATAGACTGTCTATACACTGCCTATAGACAGTCTAGAGACTTATGGTCATACACTTTTTATAGACTAGTCTATAAGAAGTCTGAGTCTATAGACTGTCTATAGACTGTCTATGGACAAGTGTATAGGCTTACAGTTCTACTTTTGTAGACTGAAGTCTATAGAATGTCTACAGATGAGATTTGTCCGTAGACATTTTATACACTTCAGTCTACAAAAGTAGAACTATATATACAGTTCTACTTTTGTAGACTGAAGTCTATGGAATGTCTATATACAAATGTATATAGATAGTCTATAGACATTCTATAGACTTCAGTCTACAAAAACAGAACTTTATAGTCCGATACACTTTTTTTCTATGACATTCTGCAGACATTTGTTAACAAATATGAATTTTTTTTAAATCTATAGGCACTCTATATACACAAACATCTTATAGACAAGTCTACAAAGAGTGTATAAGGCCATAACTCCATAGCGGCTATCTACGAGTTAGTTTACATTTTTGTTTACATGCGGTAGCAAAAAGTTTTGAATGTATTTATGCATGTGCACCTGTTCCTTTTCATCTGCACTTATGCATTACCGTTAGTAGATTAATAATGCTTCTGAACCAGCTGTACTTTCATATATGTTGCACAAACAGAAAGAATTTATATAGTGCTGAATCATGCAGTGCGAAAAATAAAACAAATGCGCCAGCAATGCATTCACCGTTTTTATTGCTCGATATAATAGATGAATTCCTTAAATTCATGTCGTATGCTATTATGGAAACAGATTAAATATTTACACTACTCCTTGGCAAGCATGGTCGCCAGGCTGGCCTTGACCTTTGTGTCATTAGTCCCAAAGGTGCTGCAGGTGTATGCTGCAAATAAGTAGATGCAGCAATATGAGGCAAAAATAACAAGTGTATATTCTTTGTGTGTTCATTAAGCAGCTTAATATATTTGCTCAAACCATCGAAGTCAATACTTAATGCGGTTTAACTATGACTAATGGCTGCTTGTCAATACAAATCAGCACCTTTATAGAATGTTTTATTGCATGGTATGGTGAACAATTAAACAGTCACAACTGCTGCTCGTGCCAGCAACAGTATGTTCCCTTTTATGACACGTTCATATATGATGCATTATTGTACTTATCCCAAATGGTCTCTATATTTATTGCTGAAACGTTACCCAATTGGGCTGTCTGTACATTTTTTTTTGGCTGGTAGTTAAGTATGCCCGTGCAGAGGGATATTTTCAGAAGACGTGACTGGAATATTCACGGTATCATGCCTAAGATTGTAATTTATTTTGCTTAATACACATTTAAATGTCTTTCTCATACTTTTAAATGAATGGGTGATTGGCCATAACTTCAACGGAAGGCAGATGGGCTGATTGTATCGATATGGTCACTTAATTTGTTACAGGTAATGAGGCCTCTTGGGCGTGCTAACAGCTTTCCAAGTTAGGTATACCACATGAGCACCCGAAATACCACACGAGCACTTTGTGTCATGGCACGACAGATATGAACCTCCTAGGAAACAGAACTGATAGTATAGTTCGAATGAATTCTATTACAGTAAATTATTTAAGGTGCTTTGAAAGATGAAAATTTTTTCTAGGCTATCGAGGTTCAGGACGTTTAGTTAACGCAAAAAAAAAACACATATTGAGTAAGAAATGCCTTGTCAGTAAGCTTGACTTTCTTTTATTTTTCAATAAATGGAACCAATTTCCTTCAATTTTTATCAGGTGAAACGTTTTAAAAATATATTTAACTCAGAGATTCTCTGGAAACTTTGTATGACATATAACAAGACAGCATACCTATGTGGCCATTTTAAAATTTCCCGATCTTTTTCCAAGCCTTCCCTGGCTGTTCTCATGAAAATTTTCTGGCAATCTATGACGCCTGCAGCTTAAGTGTAATAAAAAAAACATTGTGGTTTAATGCTTGCCAAGTACTGCCAGTCCATAATATTTAGATAAAACGAATAACACGTCAGTCACTTGACATGCAGTGTTAGATTCAACTGACTTGAATCCCTTGATTAATAAAGCTGACAAGGGCTTCGGCAAGTTCGTAATTGATGGCCACACGAGTACAGCACGGAAGACACAGAGACACACGTAAAGCAAATGCAACAATGTGAGGAAAAACTATACAATGAGTTATACAATTAGTTATTTTTACGCTTCAGTAGTAGTTTTCAATATAATTTGCTCTCATCACTTATGCCTCTAGTTAACTTTGTTTACCTCTGACTAAAGAGTACATGGGAATATTAATCAGTACCATTATGATGTTTCGTTATACTACAGTATGATAAGCAGTTAGACAACCGTAATGGTCGCCGGTGCCAGCAACGGTACGTTTCGTTTTAGGACAGGTTCATGTGACACACAGTGTACTTATAAAAATAAAAGAAATGCGAGAATCCCAAACGATTCCTATAATAATACTTGTTGAAACAAAGATACCCGGCTGGACTGTGCACATTTTTCAGGTGTTAATACAATATGCCCGTGCCGAACGAACATGCTCAGCATACTGACTGCAGTTTTGAACAATCACGTTAAGATTT
Organism: Dermacentor variabilis; assembly: GCF_050947875.1. NCBI lineage: Eukaryota > Metazoa > Arthropoda > Arachnida > Ixodida > Ixodidae > Dermacentor > Dermacentor variabilis. The sequence continues at coordinate 136,680,502 of NC_134568.1, forward strand.
GCAATTTACTTCCGCTTAGAACAGTCTGCAATGTCTCTTTTCTCATACTTCGAGATGAATATATTTGCCACACTTTCAGTAGAATGCACATGAATGGGGGCGTACTGATCAGGTTACTTATCAACTAAAACATGTTACGATCTCTTAGGTGTGTTGATAAGGGTAGAACAAATGCAATGCCCACTTAATTATTTGAATAATCTGTGCGTTATCTACTTAGAAAAGACCACCAAATTGATAATCTGGCTCTTTTTTTCTTTTGTACAGCGCATATTGTATGCAGTCTGTCCAAGACGACGGCGCTACATGCAACAGTAATGAAAACCGGAACCCTTATTACGCACGACAATGGCTTCATACCATGCACGATTAGCACAATGCGAATCTGCGCCAGCAGCTTCCTTGTGATTAAGAGCACGTAAACTACAGAACGCCGAAGCATCGGAAGCCGCTTAACGCTTTTCATATAGCTCGAAAGATAACTTCTGCTGCTAAATTGTTTAAAAAAGAGACAAAAAACAAATCTTCCAACTACCGTCAAACGCAATGCCTTCAGTTTGAAACGTGTAAAGGTGTTCCCGGAGCGACTAATTTATTGTTCTCTAATTTTTTCGGCTAAGTTGCGGAGCTGCAAGTGACTAAGCTTATCGCAGGTTTCATGCTCCAAAAGCGTTTGTGGTTGCATATAAATAGATTGGGTGAATCTAGAGATTTCTACTAGATATTTCTTCAAGTCTCGTGTTTTGCTTGCTGTAACTTCCCAAAATTATTTAGATTGGTTGCCAGGAACCTTAAAAATACTGCTACTTTTAAACTATGCGATAACGGCAGCGCACACACTGCTGATGCATGCCCCGCAAACACGGCCTTTCATCCTAGTACGCTAGCAGTTATTCAACTATGCCTGTCTGTTTGAAAATTCTTGATGCTAACACAATTTCGAGATATATGCGTAAAGCGTGTCACGAGAATTTCGCTACACATACGGTGCAGCATTCATCGCGGCCGGATCAAGCGCCACTAAATGATATCTACCACACTGGCTGCCCAACACACACAATCCGCTTAGTGGTAGCTCAGTATCAAGTTAAAACATGGTGTAGTTCCTTTTTTACGCACCTAAGCTATAATGATAAAATCAACAAGCACGAGCGATCGCTCGCCGTAAAACATTCCGTATAGTAGAAGCGAGAACAGGAGCGCGTTATCAAACCATGTCAACGACAAACCGACACTATACCCGAGTCGCCTGCGCTACGTGCAGCCGGTTCGCGCTACGAAATGCGCTCACATAATCATGAGGTATTGACGCAAAACGTCTTTGATAAAGCTTACCATTCAATGTAGTTGACTTGTGATGCCACAAAGAAGACACGCATACACAGACACCAACGTTCAGGGAGACACCGCACACCGGCACAACCGTTTACGTGCCGCTCGTTGAGACGGCGCACCGCCGCGCATGCGCAAGAACTCCGAGCATGCGCAGGAGCTCCGCGCGGAGGGCGTGCGCGCTCGGAGGAGTGTGAGCGCCTTTTCCTCCTTCATTTTTTTCTTTGTCTCATTCTCTCTGTCTGATGCGCCATGCGCGCCGGAACGGGTGGCTTTTCTTTTCCGTTATGCATTTTTTTCGTGGACGAAGGATATGCGCTGGCAGGTTGTAAGACAAACGCTGTGGGCTATCGTATCAGAATGGAACGCTAACATGAATGCGCTGTTTGTAAAAGCCGTTACGGTGCCCTTCAGACGTTTTAGACGCATTATTGTCAGCGTCGATGAGTAATACAGCGTATTTGTAGCATATCTTCCAGCGTACCGCTAAATGTGATGCCCGCACGTATGTTAGTGCTAATTTTCTGTTCCGATGATAGGTCAAAGCAATCAGTACAGCATTGAGGTACTCATATGCGTGGCTGCGCAGGCATACCGCCGGCGAAATACTGGGTGGGCTCAGAGAATTTGGCACCTATTTTAAGTGAGTGAGAAACGTTGATGAGTTTATAGTGCAGGATATTAGGCAACAAAAGTCGCCCGATGTTAGTGACGCAGCCGAGATATGAAGACAATGTGAAAAGTATCCGAGAATCGGACGACACACATCGCGAACACCACATGCGCGACATCGGTTCATGGCACATTCACAAAGTCCGCGTTGTCAGCTACAAACATTACGAGTGTCTTTGCTGTTAGCTTGATGCCTGTTTCGAATCCACTTGTATCTGAAGCTGGCGTTCATAACATATATTTTAACAATTGGATCGGCGTTTTGCTTCCGTTATTCTACTGCCGCAAAAGTGATGCGACAACTGTGAAGACTGTCTTGGGATTGCCGAGAGTGACTACGTAGATCATATGTGGTCAACAAATGCGGAGGTATACACTATGTGTATACTAAAGTCTACAAATAGGCTCTATAGCAATCTCAGCAGTATACAACTTTAGTGGCTTATATCAAATGCAGCTATGTATTATCCACCGGTACCTGCGCTTGGTTACAGCGTACACGGGTTGGGCCCAGATTAACGATGTTTGTCTATTGTTAATCTATAGACATGCAAGACCACGACAACTCAGAGGTGGTGAATTCACCACCTGGTCTGCGGGCTTTCGCCACTTATTCACCCCCTTTGCCACATCTTCACCATCTGACCTTAACCACCTGGTCTTCGCGAAGTGTACGTCCGGGAAGCAGCCAGGTTTAGGGCCTTCGGGTGCCTGGAAGACCTTGGTGACTCGGACGGTGCCTGCTCCGCCGCGATCCTCGTTCGGTGCAGCTGCACCGAACGCAGACTATCAGTCTGCACGGTTTGCCCGCCGCGCCAGGGTTGCGGTGCCGTCGTGCATGAACCAGTGCCATATCATCGCGTTCGCAGAGGGCGGGGGGTATGGGAACTCGGAATTACATATTATCGACTTTCTTCTATAGACATTCAATACACCAGGAGTAGATAAATAAATAGAAACCTTGTCGACTATTGTCCATAATATAGAGAGTCAACAGACAAATTATGGACAAAAATAAATAGAAACTGTATCGGCTTTCGTCTACAGGTAGCCCATATAGAGGGGAAGTAGACAAAGAAGAAACAAACTCCCTATCGAATTTTTTCTATAGACCGTCTATAGACTGCGAGTAGACAAAAAGAAATAGAAATCTTATCGACTTTCGTCTACAGAAAGTCTATATACAAAGTATATGGACAAAAATAAATAGACACTGTATCGACGTTCGTCTAAAAGTAGTCCATAGAGGGGAAATAGACAAAAAGAAACAAACACCTTATCGACTTTTTCTATAGACCGTCTATAGACAGCGAGTAGACAAAAAGAAATAGAAACCTTATCGACTTTCGTCAATAGAAAGTCTATAGACAAAGTATGGACAAAAATAGATAGAGACTGTATCCACTTTCGTCTATAGGTAGTCCATAAAGGGGAAGTAGGCAAAAAAGACACAAACACCTTATCGACTTTTTTCTATAGACCGTCCATAGACTGAGAGTAGACAAAAAGAAATAGAAACCCTATCGACTTTCGTCTATAGAAAGTCTATAGACAAAGTATGGACAAAAATAGATAGAGACTGTATCCACTTTCGTCTGTAGGTATTCTATAGAGGGGAAGCAGATAAAAAGGAAACAAACACCTTATCGACTTTTTTCTATAGACCGTCTATAGACTGCGAATAGACAAAAATAAATAGAAACCCTATCGACTTTCGTCTATAGAAAGTCTATAGACAAAGTATGGACAAAGATAGATAGAGACTGTGTCTACTTTCGTCTGTAGGTATTCTATAGAGGGGAAGCAGACAAAAAAGAAACAAACACCTTATCGACTTTTTTCTATAGACCGTCTATAGACTGCGAGTAGACAAAAAGAAATAGAAACCCTATCGACTTTCGTCTATAGAAAGTCTATAGACAAAGTATGGACAAACATAGATAGAGACTGTATCCACTTTCGTCTGTAGGTATTCTATAGAGGGGAAGCAGATAAAGAGGAAACAAACACCTTATCGACTTTTTTCTATAGACCGTCTATAGACTGCGAATAGACAAAAAGAAATAGAAACCCTATCGACTTTCGTCTATAGAAAGTCTAAAGACAAAGTATGGACAAAAAGAGATAGAAACTGCGTCGACGTTCGTCTGTAGGCATTCTATAGAGGGGAAGCAGACAAAAAGGAAACAAACACCTTATCGACTTTTTTCTATAGACCGTCTATAGACTGCGAATAGACAAAAAGAAATAGAAACCCTATCGACTTTCGTCTATAGAAAGTCTAAAGACAAAGTATGGACAAAAATAGATAGAGACTGTGTCGACTTTCGTCTGTAGGCATTCTATAGAGGGGAAGCAGACAAAAAGGAAACAAACACCTTATCGACTTTTTTCTATAGACCGTCTATAGACTGCGAATAGACAAAAAGAAATAGAAACTTTATCGACTTTCGTCTATAGACAGTCTATAGACTTTATATCAACAAAAGTCCAAATCTATAGAAAGGAAAGGTCGTCTATGAAAAGTCTATAGACTTTCTATAGACAGTCTAAAGTCATTTTTGTAAGGGCAAGCCGCCGTATAAACGCTGCCGCCTCCGCGCGAGAACCGTTGTGGAACTTCCCTGCTCAGCTTCGCTCTACAGTGGATGTTTGCACACGCTATGCGAAAATGACGTCAGGTCTTAGCGGAATTTACACGGCCCTATCACGACAGGGTGAACGAGAGAACCTGTACAGTTTACGCGCGTCGTAAGGCGACGACATTCGTCGAGTTTGACCACCAGGCTAGCGCCGCGTTGGCACTGTGGAAGGCAGGCGTTCCCAATGGACAACCGTATCTAAAGTAAGACATTCTTTGGAGCGTAACTGATACCCTTAAAGCCTTATGCGCCCGCGACGTGTCGTTCTTTGAGGGCACGAACAAAACTGTAATTTGGTGTTTCATTTCATCAGGTTACGTCTGAGTTCTGTAGGCATGATATATATATATATATATATATATCATGTATCTTCGGGGAATACCTACAGGAGGTCTCTCTTCTGCCTCCTGGACTCGATCGCTGTATTTCCGCGTGGACGAAGCGGTAAAGTAGCGCGGCAGTCGTCGAAATCCCGCTTGTGCATCGAGGCTCGCACTGCATGCACGCCGCGGGCGCTCCGCCCGCGTTTTCGTCTCTTCTTCGTTCCTAATTCTTGCGGGTGAGAACCGGATATTCCAGTCACGTCCACGGCAGCATGCGTTGAGTTATTGGCGATAAGGAAGACCTCGAAATTTTATTTTTCCCATTCTCATAACATGTTGCACAACGGCCGCCCTCGCTCTTCGGCTCGCACCTCGGAGAAGGGAAAATCCCGCTCTCGTCTGTTTACGAGGCTATTAAGGAGACGTCGGCGCCTCGGCATGAGAGTAGGTTGCGATACGCCGTCAATAAATGTTACACAAATTAGAAAGTATAGGTTTGTGAGGTCCTTCAAACCGTTCGCGCGTAGTCTCTATAAAAATACATATAGCGATTTTACGTTCTTTAGATATGGTGTATCACAAGGGTTCGGTTCTGAGACCTCTTTTATGTAACATTTATGCCAATGACATTGCCAACCTACATCTGAATGCTGCATTATTTCAACGTGCTGACTAATATGCTACTAATATCACGCGAATCATATTCGGAGGCCGAAAACTTACTTCAAAATCATGTGGTTGATGGTTGAATGCAAACTATATTTAAAGAACGAAAAAGCTATCCTGATATCTTTTAAAAATCCTCATATATGAGGATTTTCGTCATGAGGAAATCCTCATTATGAGGATATATGAGGACTGTTCAGTCAGTCCTGTGCATTTAGTGACATGGTTCTCAGTGTTTAGGGTACTCGCGTTTCTCTGCCATTATCCCCTTCTCTTAAGTACCTTGAGCTTTATTTTCACGCACCCGCCGTGGTTGCTCAGTGGCTATGGTGTTGGGCTGCTGAGCACGAGGTCGCGGGATCGAATCCCGGCCACGGCGGCCGCATTTCGATGGGGGCGAAATGCGAAAACACCCGTGTGCTTAGATTTAGGTGCACGTTAAAGAACCCCAGGTGGTCAAAATTTCCGGAGTCCTCCACTACGGCGTGCCTCATAATCAGAAAGTGGTTTTGGCACGTAAAACCCCAAATATTATTATTTATTTTCACGCGCTATGTTGTGGGATCTTCACATTGACTACGTAATGAAACGTTTACGCACGGTAGCAGCGCGGTTATATGCCCTTAAATTTAATGCCCATATTCATATATGGTATGGTACACTCCGATATGGTATTTCAGTTTACGGTTCCTGCGCAAAACGAAAATAGATCGACTGGCCAAGCTATTTCATAGAATATCTGTAAGCATAGTGTACGGTACTGCTTATGAGTCAATAACGCCAGATATAATGCTGCAGGTGCTGAGTCATCTTCGAATCTCTTTGTACAAGTAAGACCTCGCAATTTTTCTCGAATCGTCACAAAACAACACAGGGGAAACCTATAAAGCGCTAAGAAAAACACGCCTTTATAAGGTACCGCGTATATTTAAGAACTACGGTGAAAAGTGTCGATAATGTTAAGGTCCTTTTGTTTTGACCAGTTACCCAAAGAAATAATTGGAGAACATTCCCAAAAGGAAGTCTACAAAATGAAGAGCTAGCACCTCGTGTGCGTGCGTGCGTGTGTGTTCGTGTGCGCGTGTGCGTGCGTCCGTGTGGTTGTGTGCATACGCGTGTGTTCGTGTGCGTGCGTGTGTGTTCGTGTGCGCGTGTGTGTGTGCGAGTGCGCTGTGTGTGTGTGTGTGTGCGTGCGTGTGAGCGTGTGTGCGCGCGCGCCGGCGCAAGACATTGTTTCTGAGCGAAAAAAAAACACACAACTGGGCTCGTGTAAGTACTTCGTACGCCATATCGTTTGGTAAAAACAAGTGCCAGTTAGTCGTCATAGCGAACGCATTACTTGCAAAGGTAGCCATCTATGAGTACAAAATATGGGCCGAATTCACCTTTTTTCTCTCTTTCTTAAGAGCTTTTTTTCACTGGCGGGTCGAGCCTGGTACATTGGTACGTCATTTATAACGATTGGCCTGGTACCTTTTTCTATAAACGAACAGTTGTATAGCTTGAGGACTTGTTTGTCAGTACGGTGTGTTCTTCAATTGATTCAATGTCCCCTTTTATGTATACTTTTTTTTTGGTCTTCCTTTGCTTCTTTATCATTCACAACTGCCATTTCACGGTGCGCAAAGCGCCGGCAATGTCGCCGGCGTCTGTGAAAGCTTAGTAGATTTGCTGCTGCCATTGAGACAGTTATTTTTTTTTCCGTTTCCTACACGTACAACCAATAATATAGTAATAAATAACAAATATAAATGCAGCTTTGTGATGTTATGTCACCCTGTCCCACGCCATGCACCGTCGTGACTGGGTGGTGTGTCACAGTAGTTTACACATTGGGCTGCCAGTTGCACTCGGGAACGCTGGGTTTGAACATCGTTGCCTTCTAAGCACGCCTCCTCTTTTCTCATTCGATGAACAAATGGATTGAGTTAGCTTTCACGTGAACTCCCTCGAGGTTCCTAAATTCCAAAATTCCTTTCTTTCGCTACGGATTTGGCTTCCGAAAACGCTGTCAGTAAAGAGTGAAGAAGCGTATAAAAGGGCGGCCAGAGGGGACCCTAAAGCTGACGGAATTGGCTTCTTCGGGTGACATTGCATTCTCCATGCCATATATAAAAAAATAAGACTGGGCGTTGTACCTGAAGCCTCTTGACTGATTTTAACCACCCGACATTCATTAACGTGCCCAGAGATACCAGCGGCCACATTTGCGCTTCGCTTCTGCGGCGATGTCGGTCGCCAGAGAATGAAAGCGCCACGGTACAGTTCGAGGTTTGCGCTCTGTATTAGGCCCTCGGTGAGCCCGTTCTGTGAATCCGTTTTCGGGAGTGTTTCCACATGTCGGACGAGTAGCGTCGTACGCACGCTGGGCTAATACAAAAAGCGATCTCTTGGCGCGGTGGACGCTGTCGGCCTGTTGGCGCCCTGCTTCCTTTAGAATGACACCACAGGACCCTTGCTCGGGGCCCGCTGCCCCTCCCATCGGCTGCTGGTCGAGCGGCGTCTAATCTCGACTGGAAGTGTTTCTCCATGGGGGCGGACACTGACCTTCCCGATCGGCCGAGCGGAGAGCAACCTATCATTATCACCAGCTCCCGCGATCGCTCAACGCTAGTGGGTTCGAGGCTTCACTGAATCTTGCGTACTCTGTTAATACGCCAGGCGCCGCATTTTGTAAGGATTAATTGCTTTCCTGCTTTTATAGTCTTTGTTTTTTTTTTATCGTTCGCCGTTTCTTGTGGCCGATTTTGGCGTCAGTGAGCAAGTGATTTCGAACAAGTCGATGAGGACAGACAGAAAGAATGGAAAATAAAAAAAAAGAAAAGAATAGTTAAAAAGGTTAGGCTTGTGTTATCTGCCACAGGCAACTTTTTTTTTTTTTTAATTGGTGCAGCTAAACAAAAAACACCTGGTATAGATAGGTGGGCGTTCCTCGGTGTGTTCAGAACACGTTTACACACGCGTTTTAAAATTGTTATCTTGTCAAGACGTGGGCTTCCACGGAATGACATACACAAACACCTGCCTGCGCTACAGGTCACGGTTTTTTTTTTTTTTTTTTTTTTTTTTGCCGCGCCTGTCTCGCGCAGAATACGGCCCTCTTCGCCGTTTTGAGCCCTTCGCGAGTATGGCCGTCACGTTCGGCGAACGGACGTGCACGCGTCGGACACTGGCGCTGTCGGCAATCGTGGCCCTTTTTACGCGAAAAGCATTCGACCGCACGGGCGCATGCCAAGCGTGAGAGCCGGAAATAAGTTGCCGCTTCACAACCCTCGGCTTTCCGATGCGAAACGAGACGACCGCCGCCGCAACCAGCGGAGCTCGCAAGCACAATTGCCCGCACTTGCAACGGCTGATCGTCGTCGTTCGGCGCAAGGTAAAATCACATTTCTTTTTCAAAACGAAACTGTCGCCGTTTGCGGGCGCGCGCATAATTGGAGAAGGCAACTCTTCTCGCTATATCGCTACACCACGCCCCAGGCGTTACGAGCCCAAGGGTTTACGCTTCGTGCATCGTCGTCATCTAATTCGGCGGCGAAGCCTCTCTCGTGCGCATGCTGCAGCCACAAGATGAATAGCGCTGTTTGCGCAATGGCGGCAGCGCGCTGACTGCATTTGGCTTTCGACCATCGCCACTCCATTACGCGGGAAGCCTTCACGACGCCGCGGCGTTCTTTCCAAGCGCTTCTAAGCACACACAGTTCAGAAGGGACGGCCCCTCTTCCAAGGAGTGTCGTTTGCTCGGGCGCTGTGCGACAACGCCACACGCGGGACGACCGCCGCCGGGCCAGAAGCGAGAAATGTGCACTGCCGGACGCGGTCCGTGCACATAAATGTGTCTACAGTAGGCGCACAGCGGAGACCCGGCGTTCCCGAATGCATATGTTGCCTCCCTGTCGGACCGAGCCTCGTCTCTGCACTTTCCGTGTCAATTTGACATAAACGCATCTGTTTTTGTTCTTTTTTATTAAACGCCGCTGCTATATAGTAGCAGTACTGACTACTACTACCATTACTTACTCGTAGTAAATTATTATTATTATATATACTGCTGGCGCTAAGGTGAAAGTTAGTACTTCGTGGATCTGATGGTAATTTCTGTGGTCGTGGCCTGGAGTTAGCGATCCAAGTCCCCACTATTTTGTGAGAGGCAGTACCCTTCAACTGGCTTCAACTGCATATACTACCGTGGGTAATACTTCCGGAAAATATTTGCCCAGCGTGCATCATTATTATTCTATAATGATCGGAACACTCGTAATCGAAGCTGTCGAGATGACAAAGTAAAATAAAAACATGGTCGGACAGTGCTGCTAGGTCGAGCGGTTCCTAAAAATGGGCTAAAACGGGCCCTTATATTCATTTCCCTCGCCAATAAACCCACGCTATACATGCGTACAGTGTTTCGTGTATCGTCGTCATCTAATTCGGCGGCGAAGCCTCTCTCGTGGCAGCCGGTCATGGCAGCCGCGTCAATGTATAGCTGATAAGGTGCTGTTATAGAACATATATCCACGTCGCAACAAACCGATCGAATGCTGGTGTCGTGCAGGTCCTGTCGCGGCATGGGTGCTTCGGCAACCGTTTATACCTATCGTCATTTGTGCTTTGCCCACGGCGTCATCGTTTGCCGCATTTCGCCGTGCAAGCTCTCGCAACATCCCTACACGAGATAGCGAGGGATAAGGGGCCCTGCGCCATTTCCGGGACAAACATTTCTGGACAGCGAGGGTCGTATAAACCTCTGGCCGTCTATCGTGCAAACTGCGCGTAGGCTGCTCAGACGATATTTGCGTGGCAGATACACTTCCTGTCGATGCCAGAGCCGACAACTGTCCGATCTTTCACCCACAGGCTTTGTCGGGACTTCCTGTTTCAGACAGGCCGGAACTACGGATCGGTAGGTGCGGCTTAACCGAGTGCGTGCAATGCGCCTATATAACGGAAGTGAACCAATAGGACAGGACTCGCAAAGCTTTTTCTTATTATCAAGAACTATTTCTCATTGGCCGGTTCACCTATTGTCGTGGCAGCTACCGGGATCAGCTGATGCTGATTCTTAGGAATTACCCTTGCGTATACAAACTGTTTTGTGAATTCGTGTCTGCTGTCACAACTAGAAAAAAAGAAAAAAAACAAGCTTCAGACCTTTCCATCTGCTGTTTTAACTTCAGTTCTGTACGAATCGCAGAAAGATTTGAAGTGCAGCGAGGTTCACCAGACTCACGTTTGGTTTACTACCCTGCGCTATAGCGGGACGAAAAAAAGAGAGCACTAGCTGCACGCGCACGTAAAGCTGCGCACCCAGTCAATAGGTATAAACGGTCGTGGAGACCTGTTGAGGAACTGCAATAGTGCTTTTTGATGCTTTCTGCGCCAGCGACGCACGCAGTCTCAATGACCAAACAGAGTCATTCGCTTGTGAGCACACGGTTTTGAGCCTACTCGGTCGCATGCAGACTGTACAGTTACCTTATGCGGCAACATTTCTGCTAGCTTCGATTTCAAGCCTAAGCAGAGGACTACTGCAGTCGTTCTCATAATGATCATTAAGTAAAGCTTGGCATGCTTTGTCGCAAGCGCTGTGTCGCAAAAGGAAGGAAAGCGATTCCCAGGCCGCAGTATACGCCTTCGGGGACGTGCCGTTTTCCACAGAAGCAGAGGTGATCACAAAATCGTGCACATAATTTACCCCCCTACTTGGGGTCGTTATCTATAAAGGGACCTTTTTTCGTTCTTTTCGCAATTCGTCATTGACTCGCGCAAAGCCGCGCTATCGCCGGGATCAGCCACTCGGTGGTACGGATGGCGATACATTGATGACGAATTGCCATGACGATCATTGTAAAGAAACTGTGTCTGCAACATACGGTCCCTGCGTGTTCCCTTCTTATACACAGATGTCTTCTAAACTGCACGCTGTAGAGATGAAAGCGAAAGGACATTCAAGGAAACGGTGCCTTGGAAGTGGATATATTGTTCTACACTGTTTCACGCGTGTTAACTATACGAACGAAGTATAGTGAAACACCGCAATTTGCTTTTACCGAGAACACGGTTATCGTCCAGTTATGGAACATCCTGGGCTTGTGAAAGAACCTTCATTTCTCTGTAGCTTGGACTGAGCGACGTGTGGAATCCCTCCTTCGCACAATTCGACGGAAAGGTGGGCGTGCGCGTCGTATATACGCAGACGGTTACGTCACCGCTGGGCGTTCCAAATTGTCCAGCATATGCAGATAAGAAGAGATAATACGGCTTCGCGGTAAGGATTATAGACGAGTAATGGAAAACTTTCTTACGGTCTGCAGCTTTGTTGATGCGAGCGACTTCCGTACAGTTAACGCCGTTTCGCGTTTCCTCTTGCAACATATCTCGCCTCTGCAACTTGGGCGAGGCGCGCCTGACCTCACCCATGCTTCGTCAGAGCAATTAAATGGCTGCTCGGAAAGGCAACCCTCTAAACAGACTTGCGCCATACGTTCGGCTTGGGTTCTCCTCGGCAGGGTCGTCATCGCCGGGTGATCGAGTGCTACTTTGGAAACGGCACTCGCACGTTCATAGCGCGAGCGTTGGTCGGTGCACCAGGCGATAGCAGAAGAGAACGTCATATTGGGACAATTTTTTTTACGAGTAGCTATGACTCTATCGCACAGTTTGACAGCAGCATGCCGACACAAACCGACCAGCACGAGACAATTAATTAAGGAGGCTTAATTAACATTCGTGGCGTAAATTGTCGCGAAACGCAACAATCCTAAACTATATAGCGGGTGTCATGGCAGCCGCTGCGCCTTCTTTCTCAATTCGGTGACGCACTGGTGCACTCCCCTCTGCGAATGCGTCATAATTTGCGCTCCAACCAGCGGATGTGCAAGTTCTATCGGCTTTGTGAGGTTCAGTAGCGCCGGCTGCAGAGAACCGCCCCACGTTGCTATAACCGGCTGGGAGTCACGATTGTAACTGTGTCGCCCCGCTACATCGCTACCGGTGAGCGTTGCGTTTACTAACACCCGCGAGCAAGCACTGCGAGCGCGCGAAGAGGTCGGATTCCGGACTCCTCGAGGCCACGTGCACACTCGGCGCATATATGTATACAAGCGAGAAACGCGTATGTAACGCGCGTGTGCTCGTGTGCGCGTGTGCGATAAACGCGCGTGTGCTCGTTTATCCTCGTGCTCGTCTGTTTACGTTGCCTCAGCCAGCTGCTGTAGGAGTCTAAGCGCAGCAGCATAACAACCATGACACCTGCACACAACGTGTCTCGTGCGCACACGTCTCCGTACCGCAGCGACGGCCGGTGCTGCGCGGCGTCAAAACTGTGTAACGCTTGCGGATGGCGCCTACAGTCGTCGATACGCACAAGTGATAGTTGTTGTGGCGATCTATTTTGCCCGACCGACTGCCCAATGGACACTCACAAAGCTTATACCGGATTTAAATGCAGTACGAAACACGTTGCTTGATTTACCGAGGTGCATATTAATGTTCGTGGTCTACATTGACAGCTGTGGCGGCTACCACAATCAAAAATGCTTGTTGAAGAACGTAAGCTTATTGATCATATAAATTCACGCTGCTTATGGCCGACAAAAAAATTAGCCACAAGGGAGGAAAGAAAGGAGTAAAGGGAAATGAATAGAGGTTAACCAGGATCGCACCCGGTTGACATCGCTGCTCTTGCGGACGAACACACTCATGCAAACGAACAAACACGTGAACGTGCGGCTCATCACCAAGTATATAGCCGCAGGCAGTCGCACAATCCAGCGATGTCTTCAAGAATCACCACATCGATTCTGAAATCAGTATGAGAGCTGAAGGGTGTGGACAAGGGCTATTGAATCATATGAGTGCTGAATACAGTGTGTCTCAAAAAATGCGTTGAGAATAGCTTAAAAATAGGGACGTTTCTTGGTTGTTTTTACCAAGGCATTCAGTGTAGCATGACGCGAGGTAGTAATTAAATAAGTAATTATGACAATAAGCCTATGTTTATAGCCAAAAAAATTCAAATGATTGATGCTAATACAAGATTTGAACTGCGTCTTCCGGAGAGTTTGTAACCGGTTCTAGACACTGTTACGGTTGGCGTGTAGCACCCCGTGCAAAAAGGATGCTCGACCACCATGCCTCATCAAAACGAAGGGTGAATTCCCAATTTGTTGTGGTTGTCTCGAGGGGTTGCCGGTCTGACTGGCACCCCGCAGTGTTTACAGGCCCCTTTGTGTGTGTGCTACTTAAGAGGTGCCCTTTCTTCGAACTGTCAAGCTCTACAGGAGAACTTCCGCGAACCAACGTCGCCTAGAAGAAAGGATCAAGCCACGACGAGGACTTACACCGTCAACTGGGAGAATGGATCAATCGCCCATCCACAACCAGACACCCTTTCCACGAACTGTCAACACTTTCCGCGGACCAAACAGGCCCCGCGGGTTGCCTCCAGAGGAAGCAAGCCCGTACCACCTCACCTGGGAGCATGGATCAGAAGCCCCATCCCCGAACAGGCACCAGGGTTGCCACCTGTGGAGGCGGGGCCGTGCAAGCTCATCGGGGAGGAGTGATCAGCTGCCCTTTCACAACCGGACTCAGTGCCTGTCACGTGACGCTGACGTGAGCAAGATCCCGCCTACGACTTCAGTGGGCCTAATTAAAGGGCCCCGCAATGTACTTTTTCACTTCATTCTCTTCTCATTCTTTCACCAACCACGAAATAAACGGTGCAAGTTTCGCACTAGAAGTCGCCTCGTCCCTGCCTGATCGCCATGGTCTTCCGGACGCCTGCAGCCCGCCGACAACGCCACGCTACCCAATAGTAACGCTGGCCGGGCTTCGAAAAACAGGCGTCGCAACAAGTTTTCAGCAGTGGTGGGGTACTCTAACCTGGAGAACGCAACAACACACACAAAAGTGATTTTTGTAGCGTAGCGAATTCGGCAAGTTTCCCCCGTAAAACCGAAACTGTGTCCGGATTCACAAAGCTTTTCGTTCGTATACGTGGTCTTTGCCATTTCCCGGTCACCTTGTCTGATGATAAGCCCATTAGTATGGGTTGGCTGAAGTTTTCTCTTGCGAACAATTCTGGCGTAAGAGGTCTACGAGAATGAGGTGTCCTCAACTGTCCCGCTCTTAGTGGGCGTCCATGAATGACGACTCAAGAGCCTCACCGCCAATCGAGCATGAAGTGAACTAGGTCGCGGCTTCATAAGGATGCTCGCTTTATGCGCACCCGAAGGTGAGGCGTAACAGCCCCTTCGCTTTACGACTTTTAAGAAGGAGCTGCAGGAAGCAAGCTTCGCGCTTTTTCAAACGTCCACCGTCCCTGGCAGCCATACTCAATATTCAGTCATTCGTTATTCGCTGCAATACATTGGATAAACAGCCAGTATAATGTACGGATTCATTTCGCTCGATAGCCTTGTTATCATCCGCCGCTCGCGACTGACCGGTGCCGGTAATAACGTAGGCCGGTCGCCACTTGGACCGCTGAAGAAGCGCGAAAAGGAAGAGTATTGGAATGGAATCTGCATCATCCCGGCCCAGAAAGAAAGAAAGAAAGAAAGAAAGAAAGGAAGAAAGAAAGAAAGAAAGAAAGAAAGAAAGAAAGAAAGAAAGGAAGAAAGAAAGAAAGAAAGAAAGAAAAACTCCACTGACTCATTCCACGCGATAGGTCCCAGACCCCAAAAGTGACAATCGCCGATTTTCTAGGGGAAAAAATTGGGCTAGTTAGTGACTGTGCGAATAAAGTTTCACCAAAGAATTTTTTTCGAAAACAAATTTTGGTGGCGTAAGGGCCCGTTGAAGTTTCTGAGAAGAAGCAAAAGTTGTTTAGAGGTATCTTTTTTTTTATCGAATGTAAAACTAAGCGCAGTAACAAATCTTATTTAGCATATTCTACTGGCGTGTTCTTTCATATGACGTCGTAAGTTAACACATGAATTTTCCGCGTTTCATTCGCGCAGTAGAAAAACAATAAATTGTGTGTTCTCAGATATTTTCTTTTGCCCGCGCATTTATTACATTTCAGCCTAACCATCTTTTTACGACTTCTCCCCTTTGCTAGCTAGAGTTTATGCTAAAGGTAATGTTTGACTACGAAATCAAGTCTTTTTCCAGAAAACTACTTACAAATTTGGCAAAAAGACACTTTTTGACGGTGTTCAGACTGAAATTAATTAAGCATTAAGGCCCTCCAGGTAAAAATGCATGAGATAGCTCATTATACGCACCAACCTTTCAGCTCTAAAAAAATGTTATTCGCGTCACTTTTATTTGAGGCGACAAAAAAAAATTGTTCAAGTTCACAACCAATCTCGCCGGTATGGCACTCCCAAATTGTGTCTTCACTGCGGAGCACGTATTCTCCGCCTGCTATTTTTCTGGCACGCATGTGCCCTCCGGCTATTTGCCAAGCGAACGCGTGCTGTGTCACCTGACATCAGTGTAAGTACATCGTAAGAGGCGAATGCTCGTCATTTCACTCACACTTTGGGGGCCTCGGGGCGGTCAAGCAGGCGAATACGGCATAGATGTGTGCTTTCTGCAGTGGCAGATATAGTGGCTGACTTGGCCTCATTCTGTTCTACAGGGATCCAAAACAATCAGATGGTCATTTCTTCTCTGCTGTTTCACACCAGAGCGAAAAGGGCGCTTGATCAGGTCCACGGACACTGACAGCAGACTACGCATAGCCTGCAAAGTGGAAATTTCTTTGCTCTTTGTCTCCTGTGCCATGGTTGGCGCGAAACGTCGATGATTTAGGCTGTTGCATAACTCGTAATCTGCTGATCTGTTGTAATTACAAAACAATGAATCAGTGCCGTGCACAATATCTCGTGTCTGATAACTATCCGCTCCTGAGGACCACCTCGAAGCTGTCATGGTTTACTTTCATCGCACAAATGTACGTATTATCGTCAAACGTAGTTGCGGGGGGGCATCAACGTGCGAACAGCGTAAACGGACACTTTACCGCCATTTGTCGCGCATTCAAAAAGCGTGCGTCCATATTTTATGCTCAAAGAGTTCATAAGCACGGCAAGATCCGCACGTGCTTTGCACTGGAGGCACAGTTCGGGAGTGCCTACCGGTGAGATTGGTTGTGGATTTAAAAAAAATGTTTTCTCGCCTCAAACAAAAATTACTCGAATCAAAATTTCTTGATCACAAGCTGAACAATTGATGCACGTAATGAGTCGCCTCGTGTATGTTTACCTGGAGGGCCTTAATGCTTATTATAAGTCTCAACATCGTCAAAAAGTGACTCCATCTTCGGCGGCCGCCTAGAGGCAGGCCTACAAGTTTTACGTACGGAATGATTTGCGAGACTTGCCCAGAAATTGGCTGCTACTCGCCATTCCTACATGCGCACTATGGCGAGTGCAGGAACTCACCACTGTAGTGTTGTGCGAACTCTGTGCATTGAGATTAAAGTGATATTTCACACTCATCTATATTTTTGTGCCACTTGACCAAATGTTTTGTGTATCCCGCAGCATATAAAGCGCTTTGTCCAGGAGACGTATTCTGCGACGATCACTTTCGGCGACAGTGTCGGCTCGGTGATAGCATCACCGTCATGCGCGCACTGATTGGCTGGTTGAACAAAATCGGATGACGTAGGGCTCAACCAGCCAATCAGCGCACGCCGAGGACAAAGGCATGGCCAAGGCGATAGTATCGCGAAAAGTGATCGTCGCAGATTACATCCCACGAAGGCTATGACGAAGGCTGCAGTGTTCATTGACATTTAGCGCCGGTGTATTTCGGCATTAAACATTAAAAAAGTCAACTTTTTGAGAACGCGTTAATGGCATTATGACGTGTACAGCACCGCATAGACAAGTCACCGCGCGCATCGGTGGAACTTAAACACGCGGGAGCTGAAGAAAAACTCAAATGACTAGCCCGAAGCATTTCCGAAACTATGCTTTGCGGTGCAGACTTATGACAAAGATAACAAGCGACAGGCGCGATTTTTGTCACCCTCAGCGCCGTACCTGTTACTGATACCGACAAACTCGAAACTATGAAAGTGAGGCTAAAATTTTGGCTTGGAAGACAAAAAAAAAAAAGAACGAGTACCGACTTTCGCGACGGTGTTTTGTCTTTATCTAGCATCTAGTATTTATCTAACATCTAGCAGCTCAGATGACAATAGCCACATTTTTCCACATCCAAAAACTGTGCACTGTTTGGCGCCGAACAGACAAGAAAGAAACACTGGCTCGAGCACTCACTGTGAGGTGAACAACCACCATTACGGATTTTTTTTATCCCCTCCCCCACCTTTTCGGAGTCAACTTGGTTTCTCACTTGCTAACGGCAGGTCGCAAGTAGTGTGATCCTTTGCATATGCGAACAGTCGCCTACGGAAGGGCGGTACGTACTAGGTCATTTACCTGTGTGGCCTTGCTCGCATTTCTGTGAATTCGGCATTGGCTGGCCAGGAAGGGACAAAAGGGTTTGTATTAGGAGGAGAGGTGAGAGGCGTTCCGCGGTGACACGGATGAGGATACTGTTGTCGCGTTTCACATCTTTTCGACTTATCCCGCGCCTTTCGTTCGCACCCGCTTTGTATGAACTACAATCCCAGTAAAAAGCTGGTTTTTTTTTTTTTGCAAGATTACTTTTTCGCTGAAGACAATGTCGTGATTGGGGCCATCTGCGGCGACATCGCTGTTTTCTCTGACGATACTTCGGACCTCGTATTTTGTGTCACTGGACTCGTTGATTCGATGATTTTGCAAAGTATGTCGAGTCGCATTAATAATGCTTTGGGCGTTTTTCGCTGCTCCGGTGGCCCTAGGCGAGTGTTGTTAGGAATGGCCTGCCGAGGTGGCAACATGCAAGGTTTCTCAGCCAGCTGCAGCTGCGAGCGTTGCGAGCTTCCCAAAGAGGACCGTGGAAGCCTACCACAATTGCTGCGGTGACTCATTTCGTAGGGACCTCGAGGTGCCAATTCAACGCCCCCCTCGGCGCCGTTACGACTAAACGCGATCGGCGGACCAACTATTGTTAGTGAAATCGCCAACGCCTTCACGGTTTGACTGAAGCAGGGGGATTTCCTGGAAGGAAATGCCTTGTGGTGCCTACTCACGGGCCTTTGAAGACGCCAGACAATGGACAGAAGCGGAGGCCACTGTGCGAGGTCCGCTCGGGATTCAGAGGCATCTGCTCGGAGCAAGACACGTGTCAGCGAGAACCCGCTCAACTCGGGTTCTGGGAATCCAAAGTGTGTACGTGTGTGCTTGAGCCCTCCTCCTCCAAAAAGGTGGGTCGACTGCGTTGACGTTGGATGCTACGAATCGGCGGTGAACTGCCTTTTTCCCTCACCTAGGGATCTAGGGAGCACGGAGTGTTTATAAGCGGCTGTTTGTCGGCTGCTAGGTGTGCTCGTGCTCTGTGAGCGTGCTCGTCAGTGTGCTCTGTGATCGTGCTCGTGAGCTGCGTGCTCGTCAATGTACTCGTCATCGTGCTCGCAAGCTGTGTGTTGTATGCTCGTCTTGAGTGCTCCATTCGGGAGCCACGCTAGACTGTCGAATGTATCTCTTTTTTAAAATGTAAATACTGTAAATAAACCCTGCATGCCTAAGAGCCGACGAAGAGACAAGGTCCTCCATACAACTACGACCTCCAACTCTTACAGTGTTAGCTTGCAGGAGCCGGTTACTCGGATTCACCGGCTCTTCGGGATGCTGGCGATTGCTTCGCTGCCGCCTTTAACTAGGGGTGGTAGACGTGCTTCTGCGTATGGGTTCACCACTTTGTGGCTCGCCTTGTTGGCGGACGGTTTTTTGAACGAAGTGTCTTGGATATTCTGTTTCCACTGGGTTCTAGTGAAGGCTGTGCTTTACCGTCAAAAATGTTGCCTGTAAACGTATTTTGACATGGAAATCTGTCCCACTGCTTAGCTCCGTCTAGTCTTACTCGAAGGTGACACGATATGCTGAATGACTTATGAAGGATGCAACGAAAGCGATGGGATGATAGACAAAACCACACAAACGAACAAAACAGAAAGATGAATCCATGTCATTTTTTGATTAAGTTAAATATTCTGCTTCTTCTGCCACAAAGACCACCATTCGATGTTTTAAAAGAGAAAATCATAAATGAAAGGCAGGTAGGTTAATCGTGCAGGGCTTATCTCGGTTGAGCATTTTGCACATGGGGGAAGGGGCAAGGGGAGGAAAATAATGAAGGGAGGAGAGTAAGTCCAGAGTGAGTTGATGTACGCTGAACTCACCGACGTAGTAAACATTCTCAGCGATGTGCCACACATGATCGCTCAGTCCGGTTGCCTTCAGAAATCGCAGCAGCGCTGTGATGTGCGAGACCATGCTCCCAAGAGCTTGTCCAACGAGAGAGTTCTTCCATCTGTGTAGCTGGTCTGGAGCGGCGAGAGCAAGCTTCTCATTGTCCAAGCAAGGGCAGTAGCATGCACAGTTTCTTCGCAACCACGGGCCCTGAATTCGATGCTATCAGCCGTTCATACCAAGAATGAGTATGCGTTGGTGAATGCAACGCCCAGGAATAAGCGCCTATAGATGTCTGTCAGTGAACTCTAGTCTTTATACCTTCGTCATCCTCATCGCGCCGTCGTATTTGTGACCGTCATTGACGTATTGCGTTCGCCGTCATCTCCAGACAGCCGTCGTTGTCATGCCGCGAACTGGTTTTTGGGTCATACCAATTATTTAAGAATTTTAAAAGTGTTTAAGCACGTTTCCTTTCTATTTACGTTGGCTTGCTCGAACCAAATACGAACGAACGAACGCAGGAACAGGGTCGGCCTCTTTCATGGCTCATAACAGATATTCGCAGTAAAGGGAAGAACAACGATACAAGCGACTCGAGAATCCTACAAGTGAACCGGGGAAAACAGCAAGCGCCAAATCCCGCGGATCTGCCAGAATATACAGAACTGGTCGGCCATTCTGGTTTCAGAGTCAGTTCGGCCACCCCACCAGAAGTACGCGCAGTCTTGTCGACCCCATCGCCTCACGCTTATGCGCGACTCAAAAAAGAAAGAAAGAAAGAAAGAAAGAAAGAAAGAAAGAAAGAAAACGTATTCCGCGTCGCTGCCTGGTCGGCGACTGTCTGTCTGCCGTCTCGTCGTTGGCCAGAATGTTGCATGCGCCGTCGGTAACGCTCCGTCCGCTCTCGTGCGCTGCCGCTGCCTCTGTGGTCTCGTGATTGGTCCGAACCTGCAACCAATTGCTCGAAGGCGTGTCGGCAGCTCGCCCTTGCACAGGGTGGTCGGGCTTGTCGTCCTCTTTTTGTTCTCGCGAGGGGCCGTGAGGGGAGAGAGGCAGGGATTACGAAGAGTGAAAAGCTGGAGTCAAAACCCGCAAAAATGGCTCCGTTCGCCGCAGAACAGGATTCGAGGCCTCAACCGAGCGGAGTACACGACGCGCCGATCATGTTTGCGATCAAGTGGCTCCATTTCATCCGGGTGAGCGCCCCTTCCCTCTTTTGTTTTTTTTAAAGTAAGCCCTAATTTTGACCTTGTGCTCTGCAGTAAACTCTTATCGTCGTAAAACTCAAATCATATAGTGAGTAGTTCCGCCTTGGAGTCTGCGAAGCTAGCGCCATCAAAGTCTGCTTCGCTGGCTTTGAGCAACTCGCGAGAACATTTGGCGTCTTTCGGCACGTCGTGCAGTGGGTGACGTCCTAGATGGAGCGCATTTCCCACAGTTTTGTCAAATCGGGAAGTCAGTAAGACTTTGTTCCGGGCTAGCCGGCTCATTACAAAAAAGGAGCAAACTGCCCGAAGCGAACGAGGAGGACAAAATGAGAAAACATGCGGCGAGTCTGTCGCACGTGTAACTTCTTTTTGTGTTCTCCTTCGCTTTGTGCAGCTCGCTTCTTTTTCGTGAAGGCACACGAGCGTCTACGATACAAAGCTTGGTGTGGTACATCACATTAAAGGTAACTGCAACCGGTTTAACATGCGTCGTAACGTTGTTAACAATTCTAACGCCACGCAGCATGCTACGGAGAAGGGATGACATCAAGTACTTCACGTAAGCATTAGGTAAACTGCAACCGGAACTATAGGATTTCTCGTGGCCAGATATGTGCCGTACATGCTAGATCTCCTTCGCGAACAGCGTCGCGCCGAACAGGAAAGATCATAAACGTCTTAAAAGCGGTGCTGGGTGGCAGGTCGATTAACCTTATGGCTAATCAATTATTGCTTTTACACCACTTATTTTTTATTTTTTTATTGTTTTTGTTGTTACCTAGAAGGTACAAGTCGAGTGAGTCAAGCTAGAGCCTCTAGAGACGCTTTCCTTCTACGCTAGGTATCAACATCTTCCTCCTCCTCCTCGCAGAGACTGTCGTCCGCCATGTTTTTCCTAACTCGCATGCGCAGAGCGGCGTAGTATACACTACTTCGGGACGCCCACGGCCGTTCCTACATTAGGATATATAATGCGGGGCAGAAAGAAAAACGTAATAATAATAAAATAATATAAAATAAAATAAAGACGTTAAAAAGATAGACCGTAAGAAGTGCGGCATTATGCCGCCAAGACCGATTATTGTTCTAGCGGTCACAATTGAATAAGGGTGAATAAGGGTGTTTCTGTGTTTTTTTTTTTTATCCCCGAGTTGTAATTTGATATGAGTTTTCTGAAATTTTGATATATTCAAGAAAATGTTGTAAGAATATTGACGGTCTAAATAAATAGCCCGCTTCCTACAGTCAATAGATTTTAACTTTTTCTTTAAGATACAATAAATCTCGTGAAAATCGGTGCATTGGTTGCCCAGAAAAACGATCTCAACGTTCCTATGTTTCTTGAAAGGAGCGGTAGAGCTATAAAGATTCCGCTTAAAGATCTACTTGAACTCGTCTAGCGATAGTTTTCGTGCTGAACTAGCATTACCTCGGCTCGCAGCAAGAGTATCGACTTTCTTCGCCTACACGCACTCTGAGCGTGCACTCATGAAAGCCGCAAGTGTGGAATGCTAACAATATATATATATATATACATATATATATATATATATATATATATATATATATATATATATATATATATATATATGTGTGTGTGTGTGTGTGTGTGTGTGTGTGTGTGTGTGTGTGTGTGTGTGTGTGTGTGTGTGTGTGTGTGTGTAAGCGCAGCGTTTTCATAGTACTATAGTCACCTGACAGCAGTAACAGAAAGTGTACGAAATTGCAGAAAAAATGGATCATATAATGGATCATATAAGGGAAAATGGGGTCGTATAAAGCTGGCGGCGCATTTCAATTGATGCGCGCAGGGAGAAGGCCGGCACGAAAAATGCAGGCAATAAAATACGGCGCACGGTGTTCGCTCCTCACCACCTCGCGCGTTGACATTTCGTGACGCCGCTGTCCACCGGACGCGGCGTGCGCGCTATACACTCGCACAGTTCCGCTCCTTCCGCGCGAGCACACGGGCAAGTCTGCGCAAATCGTAACGGCAAGCAACAGAACAGTGGCGTGCCCTGCAGACTTCTGTGCCTCGTCTTGTCTCCTATTTGCGCTGCGCCGGCCAGTGGTTTGTAAAGCCTCGCTATAGTCGGCGCCGCGCTGTGGCGCGTGCTCGCATGCATGTGGCCGAGTCGCCGTCGATGGCCGCACACGGAGAGACGACCGCGCGACGCCAGTGACCGACGATGTGCGCAGTTTGCGTGCGTGGCCGACCTCGTCGGTCGACCTTGCGAGCGGCCGTTTCCGGCGATGGCGAACGCTCGCGCGGTTCCCCGTGATCGCCGAGAGGCATCCTCTGTCGACGCGAAGAAAGCGAGGACGCGGGATTTCAGTAAACATTGGCGCAAACAGCGCGCTGCATCCGACTGGGAAGCGTTCGCTCACGAGTCGCGTGTATATACGCTGAGCGCTGATGATACGGTGAGATAATAGCTGAAAGAAAAAAAAATAAGTACCCGCGCGCGTAACTCGGAAGCCTATGTTCGTGCGCGCTTTGCGGGATTGCTACTTTGTGCAAACGAGAGTGTTTACAAGTCGTTCGTTTATTAGAGATGGCGAGCTTAAGAAATTGCAGTCGTGCGTACACATTCGGGCTCCTTTGTTCTGGCGACCCATTATTCCTCCTTTCTTGGATTTCCTCCTGGCTGCGTTTGTGCCATCTTCTGTGTGCCCTTTTCTATTTTTATTTCAATCGGTTTTAGCCTACTGTTGCAATATTGTAGGTGCGAGACTTTCGTTTAATTTTATTTTGTATTCCAAGACAGGGAACAAGAATTAGACACTGGGGCATCACGCGTTAGCCCACCCTTCGTTGAGACGCACGACATTTCCCCGACAGTCGCACTGAATCCAAAAGACACACACACAAAAAAAAATCGAGGCGATGGTTTAATTGCAACCCGTCTGCATGCGTTCGCAAGTAACGGCGTATCTATAGAATAATGGATATAGAATAGGGTGGTGGCGGCGTTGCTCGTCTAGTCAGACAAACTATTTCTAGTGAACGCTGCTGCAACGCACTAAATGATGCTTTTGCTTCTTGTTTCCCGCGCGCTACGGCGTCTGCTAGCCAGATGATCACTGACGCTGGCTTCATTCCGATGAATTTTATCTCCGTCGACTCGGTTGGGGGTGCGCCGCCTAATTGAAGTTTCGAAGATGTCTAGCTGTGTGTGTGTGTGGGGGGGGGGGGGGGGGAGTAGATGCTGATGATATAAAACGAAAGTTTTTGAAAAGTACCAGAGTTTATTCCTGAATAATGCTTGCCGCAGTTTTTTCCCAGTCGTTGCAGACTCCAACTTTGCCAGACGATTGCAATATGGAAAAGGTACTTCTGATTCACAAATCGAATAACACTCATTAAGGCGAGAACCTTAAGTGACTCGTTGCAACGGCTCATACCCGAAAAAAAATGCCGTCTAGTCCAACGATGCAAAAAAAAAAAAAAAAAAAATCAGGGATGCAAAAATATCATCATCAGGAATGGCTCATACCTGCGTAAGCAAGCAAAGATGCAATGGCTGAATATGAATGAAGAAACGAAAGAAAGATAGACCGAAAAAAGGAACGAAAAAAAGAATGGAAGAAAGAAAGAGAGAAAGAACGTTTAGGTAGTGCAGCATTAGGCGCTCGCATGTGTCGTTGAGGAGGTCGACCTACGGCGCCATACGTTTACTTCACACTGCAGCTCGTTACGTCTTGCAAGAAGTCTGACCCCTCCTACCGTACAACTTAATGCATTACCAAGTGTGCAGCAGGCTTTCGCCTCCACGTGTTACAGGAGTGTAACATGCTGCAAAACATTTTTTCTCCTCAAGTGCATGCCAATATATTTAACCAGAGTAACCTGCACCCTTCTTGAACGTATAATCTATTCCAACCTGTTATCTTTCCTTGAATCAAATCCATTTTCTTCCCTCCTGTCAACATGGCTTTAGAAAGTACTTTTCTTGTGAGACGTGCTCAGTTGCTCTTGTTAACGAATAACGTTTTTTTGTTATTGTCGACAAAAATCCATAAGGGATTATATCTTACTCGACCTCGCTGTCATAAGAAGCCAACAAATAATAACACCAAGGAGAACATAAAGGAAATTACTTGTACTTACTAATTGAATTAAAGAAACGATAAATTAATGGAAGTGAGAGTGGATGAAAAAACAACTTGCCGCAGGTGGGAGCCGAACCCACAAGCTTCGCATTTCGCGTGCGATGCTCTACCAATTGAGCTACGGCGGCGCGTTTCCCCATCCACTTTCTTGGGTACTTAAGTTTCCTAGCAGAACCCTGGGAGTGTTAGCCAGCACCGCCACCCACAGACCTTGGCGGCGGATGTGGCCCATCCTTTCTGCCGCAGGCGTCACGAGAACGTGATCTTTTTGGGTGAAGGCAACCGGTTCTATAAACCCACACATGCTACGTGAAGGCATCAGTGTTGCCGGATTCGAGACCCTCGTTATGTAATAAACGAGAAGAATGGGGGTTAAACGAGGGGCCCGATTTTTTTAATGAAGTCATAACAAGCCAACAAACAATGACACCAAGGACAACATAGGGGAAATTACTTGTACTCACTAATTCAATTAAAGAAATGATTGTATGTAAAATGTAAATGATTGTATTAAAGAAATGTGTGTAGTATCGTGTAACTATATATGATAACCCACGGGATGTTTCTGTCTTGCAATCTTAAATTAACGCAATTGCCAGCTGGTCTAGATAGATGTGTAAACATTTCTAAATGCAAGATTATGAGAGTAGAGCATCGTAATGTTCCTAGCATTAACCATGCTTACACTCATAACCACTCACCATTAACCTCCGTCACTTCGTACGCGTACCTTGTAATACTTATAACTCGAAACCTCTCATGGAATACGTATGCATGTTGAACGTGCTCTTAATAATACTAATCGCTTGCTTGGTTATCTATGCCGAAACTATCGCACTGCTCCCTCCCACCTGAAGCTCGTTTTGTGTAAATATTTAGTTTTAGATAAAAATTATAAAATGCTTTCTCCCTCTGGGATCCACATTAATAAATGCCCTTGAATCTGTCTAAAACTGCGGCGCTCGTTACTTACTCTCTATTGTCGCTATGCAATCGTTTCATCAGTTAAAGTCAACTTATATCTGCCGACACTTCCATCACGCCGCACATGCTCCCGCCCTTAAACCTCTTTCATAAGATTCATTACACTAACTCAGCTCTCGAAAAATTAACTTTTCCTTCCCCTATAGTCTGTGCCATCGCGGAACGATTACAGGCGATAGTTCCGTCATGCCGCATTAGTACCTGCCATGCTACTTTTTAGAGCGCAGCTCTTAGGCGCTCGTTCCTGCGGCTAGCGACGGCGTTCCCGGTGTAACCGAGCGAACAAGTAGAGCGAAACGTAAGAGCGAACGCGGCGCGCAGCGCGTGATGAAAAAAAAACCGCGAGAGAGGCGCGAGAAAGAAAGCGTAGAGGAGGGTGCAGCAGAACCATGAGGCGGAAAGCGGAGGAAGGTATGGCTACTGTAGCATACGTGGCGAAAGCGCGCGGAGAAAATCGTAGTGCGGCGGCGGTGGCTACGAGATGGCGCCAGAGTAGCGCGCGTCGTCTGGGAGTTCTGTCGGTGCCGGCTTTTGTGAATCGCGCCCACGCGTCACCCACGCGCTGGTTTTCGCAATCTCCAGATTAGCGAGGCAGGGGCGCCACACTTCGCTCCGTTTGCAAAGTGTCGCACGAGACCGATTGTTCGCGCCAGCCGATATATCGCGAAATGAAAACCCGCATGGAGCTGCACTCTATAGGCGTAAATCGCAATCGTCGGTGAATTTCTTTTGCCACGAACAAGCAGTAACTGAAACCACCTATGCCGTGACCTATGAACTCCGTCGCTGTGACTCATGATTCTGCCGCCTTCAAGAAAGCACTAAATGCTATATTTTTGTTAGCCGCTCCTCTCTGTAATCCTCGCAGGTCCTGAGAGCTGTGAGGGCAAGTCACAACCTATAGTAGCTTTCGTGCCAACTAAACCTTCCGCGTTGCGTTGTTCATGCCATATCCTTTAGAAACCAAGGCTACACAACTCCCTGCTGACGCAAACTGGCGATAAGATAGTGCCTATGTTACACTCGCTGCTTCGCTGTATACCTTCAGGCCTCACTGTATAGTATTCCACATCGTGCAGTCTGCCGACGCCGGCGAGCATCTGGATAGGTGTCCAAACTGAATACATTTCCTCAATATATGGCCGTCTTATTTATTCATTCAATACAGCCTAAAGAGAAGTCGGTTGAAGATTAGGGCGACTTGGCAGTCGTTACAGTATAGATGTGCCAGGCTCAGCTTAGGCAAGAGATTACGAGGGGGAAAAAAAGCCCTTTGAAGGCGCCTCCATACCATATCTGACTAATCTTAACGTAATTAACCTTAACGTACGTAATTCCGATGAGACAACGTGGCGGGTAAAGTCTTCAACATATATGCGTGAGCGCGTTGTTTTTTCGTGCGCGGATAATGCGAGAAACAAAATATGGATGTGTTTCACGCAGTCAGTCCGGAGCACTACGGAATATTAGACAGAACGCAGGTCCGCGCCCACCGGACCACGAAAGAAGTAAGGAGAAACATGGAATAAAGGTTGGTTTGTACACATGCATATTAAAGTGGCGCGTATAGCAACATATGTTATCGTTGGTTCTCACCATGATGTGCGCGTATAGGCGCGCTTAGACGAGTCCATCCATAGCATTTCTCTGACACGATTCTCTGATACAGAGGCAACTCATTCGTTCCAAAGTAATTATCAGCGCCGCCAAAATGACCAAATCTACTCTCGTACTATCTTAACCATTCAGTTCAGGATTTTAGTGCAATTTGATATGTGCAGCCGGTACTGAAAGTCATTTGCGATTAACATGTCGTATGGTACTTGGTAGGCAGCAAAAGTAAGAAAAAAAGAGAGAGAAAGAAAATCAACCAGTAAAAATCCCTAGAGATGGCCCACACTCATAAATTATCCCACGGACATCACCGGCACGAGTTTCTAATATTGATAAAGCACCGGATGAACTCAGAAACAGAAAAAAAATTACGCAGGCAAGAACATCCAATAGACGTCTAATACTGTTCAAAGAAAGACTGGAAGACCGGACTCAGAGTTCCCAGGAATAGAAGCGGGTTTTAACGACCTACAAGGTATAGAAATAATCTTCGTAAACGTTACAGATATTTCCTCACAAGCTCGGCATTATTCCAGTTATTCTTATCACATATCTTGTCGTTCGACCGCCACTAATCAACTCAGTCAATTCAGGAAGCTCAATCTGTTTCCTCGATTTATCGATTGGAAACCTATAGGGCGCTGCAATGTAAGCATTCCTTTGGCCCGATTAGATTCCTATCTTATCGTCCATCATCGGCCGATCCTGGTGATTGATAACGCATAGGCGGAACGCCGCTATAGCTGACGAAGAGCGAGAAGCAAAAGCTGCAATTAGGATCGTTACAAATTATTCTGGCCCGTTATATATTCCATGAGGGAACATTCACATTTCTAATGACCATATATTCTTGTGAAACATCCTTAAATTTATTACAGTTTTCTTCATTATCAATTTCTTGCTTGAATTGCTGTACTAGAGAAATATGGAGTAGCCGAGGTGCTATCTACCTCGATCTCTCCACAGCAACGTTACTGATTTATAACAGAACATAACTGTAATATCTGTACCGAATAAGTCATTTTCTATATTTTCCATTAGCCAACTTTGTCTGTACACCAAAATCTAGCCAAGCACTTTTTTTTTTTAAGCGAAGCTTTCTTTGCCTCTTTCTCCGACGTTCCCACTGCTGCTGCTTCTGTACGCATGGATGACCATTCTTGCATCTAGCCACCGGGGTCTGGAACCGAACTTGTCAATTCCTGTGCACAGCATCTCTTCATCAGCCAAGTTCCACAGCCATGTAGTTTATAGCTGTTGGGAGGTCTTCATGAAAGTTGGGTGGAGCAAATCTTTTCACCGTCACTGGTATTCCGGAGCTACTCTAGATTCGGTAACATTTATAAATCTGCTAATTTTCCAGGTTTTAATATAACCGACACTGTTCGCACTAAATAACAGTAACACGCCCCAAGCCCAGGTCTGTGGGTGTGCAGAAAAGGTTTGTTATATATATATATATATATTGACTAGTAATCGTGTAGTATTAAAGCTTCTTTTCACTTGCGCAATCTCCTCGCCCGTTTATTTTCTATACATATTCAAGAAGCATGTTGTTTATTTAAATGTGTTTTCTTTGTTTATGCTTCAACTCCAACTGCTGGTATTTCTTTTTTATTCTGTAATTATACTGTCAATCTAACCCCGATCGAAGTTATGGTCTTTCTTTCCAGTTGCGTAGTTTTGCGAAAGAGTGTACTACTACGGTTTTATAGCAGTAGCCTGGCGCTGAAGTTGAGTGTGTATTGTGTCTGTAAACTTTAATAATGTATCGATGCTGCTTTCAGACACAACGAAAAATGACCAAAGTATACCAACCCGCGCAAATTTGGCTAAAAAGCACGGCTTTCATTCGAAAAAAAAGTGTGTGTGTGGTGGGGGGGGGGGGGGAGGGTCCGCGTTGTGTATAATAGAATGTACGAGCGGCCACATGCAGACATCGAGAAAGCCTCGTGGAGTGAGTATCATCATGCTGGAAATCTGATAGTAAACTAAAAGCCCATTGTTACTCTTCCGGACAGCGCTAAGTTGGTCAGGGCTGCCGCCCTTAGCTATTGCTCCAGTTCGTTTGAATATTGCGACAACGGGCGCGTACATTTCGTATCCACGCTAGAAAAAAGAAAGCGAGGACGTTTGGTGACTGCGATATGCAAAATCGCTCCCAGGCTTTCCCTTTTAATCGCTACATCAAACGGGGGCGACAGCGTTCCTCAATACGCGAAGTGTGCGGGCCAACTTGAGTTTTTCCGACAGGGTCCCACGGCATTCTTCCAGCCCAGCTGCGAACGCAACGACTGACTCGAATAAGGAAAGCATGTTGAAAAAGTCGCAGTCCTGCACGGCACACGCAGCACAGTGACAGCGTAAGCTGGAGCAGCGGCTACATAGGAGCTCCATTTTCGGCACCATGCAGGTTCTTAGCGGCAAAGTCTCTTCGCGTCGTTCTCACGATACCGATTTGAACTGTCCGCCCGGCGTCGACGGCGAGCTGCGGCTTCTCCAGGGGGGGGGGGGGGTATTCAGTAAGAGTCCACCTAGTGGACTGTCCATTCCGGCTGCTGCTGATTGGATGCAGCTGTACGAGCGAGGAGGAGACGAGCGGCCCTAGCCAATCTGCTGCAGCTGAAATGGACAGTCCACTATAGGTGGACGCTTACAGAATACCGCCCCTGCTCTTTGCACAGCGGTCTGCCGAGCCCGATGTTGCCTGGTTGCAGCGGCGCGCGTATCTATACGATTCGCTTCTTCAGCAGCAGTTCGTACCTTGCGAGGAGGCGCCATAACGCCTACCAAAGATTGAACACAGGTATCCAGACTACGTAGCGCAGATGTCACATCCCTTGACCCGTGGCACGGTACGATGCTGTTGATGATGATGGTTCATTGCCACTTCCTTCGAAACGGGGTGGTGACAACTAGTGACCCAGCCTGCTTGAGTTAGCCAGGTACAGCTTCATGCAGCATGCAACTTCTATATGCAACTGTAGAGTTACTGTATATGCTACCAAAGGTAGCAGAGTTGCGCGTCTGTTTTATCTCGCCGCTAGCGCCTCTATTGGCAGAGCATCATCACGTGGTGGTCAAGCAACCGTGCATTGCGGAGAAGCAGATGCTCGGGCCAATTTTTGTATTTCCCGACGCCGCCGCTGCAGCGAACTGGATTGACACAAGTTATCGCCAGTCAAATTCAAAGCGAATCCGGCCGATCTTGGCGTTCGCTGTTCGCGTGCGGGCTAGCTGCGGAGAGCTAGCTATGTAGCTATGTCAATCCTGTGAAAAAAACTTTCACTACACTCCCACAGAAGGTTACTTTTGGAATCCCTAGAGTGAAAAGGCACATAATGAAGTGGCACTTGCTGGTGTGGCTGATATCCAGTGCCTGCTAGTAGGTGGGTACGTTTCTACAACAAGTCTAATGGGGTACCAGTGCCGAAATACCAATGGTTGGTCATTGACTCACCAGTAATATTTTAGACTGTCTACACGTCGAGAGCTTTGGCACATAAGCAGGTATCCCTAATGCAAAACCCAGTACCAAGTATCCAGTGTTCAGTGCAGCGCTGGATTATGGGTCCAGTGCCGCGCGCTGAATGCTGGGGCGCTGAGCAGGCGCGGCGTACTCGGAGGCGCTGGGTACTGGTGAGAAATATAGCTCTAGCGCGTTAAATACGCGGCGCCTGGACACCGTATATATTTTTTTGGAATATAAAAATCAACGGAGAGCGTTTTGGTGCAATAAAAAAGTAAAAATAAAGAAGCTCCAACTATTCGATCTTCGGACCTACAGACCCCAAGCCCGGTACTTTACCACTACGCCACGCCAGGAGGCGAACATGAGCGGATAATTTGCCATGTCAAGGATCGAGAAGCAGTTTCAGTTTCGCAGATCTGATACGTCTCGCTGAGTCATGGTAGCTGCGCTATCGCCCAGCAACTAAAACTCACGCCTGTACCACAAAGAAAATTTTGCTGTCCGTGTTCAGTAGCATGCTCGGAAGTTCCACAACATCGATTTTCACTTGCGACTGGCATTTTAACTTCGAAAAAAAGTCCTAAATGAACCGCCGACCCGGGACGCTGTATGGCTGTTACTACTGATTTGGATAGCTGTTTCTTGTTTTTCACGCGAAGGATATGCAACGTTTTCTTAGTTCAGTGATGCCTTTCAGTCGACACGTCGGTCTAGTCATATATCTTCGTCAGAGAAGCGCAGGCTAGTGCCGGGAGCCTTCAGCGACAGTACATACATACCTGTGTTTATGACGCGTCACATCGGCGCTCATCGCTACTTGTGCTGGCACTGTAAACATGAAAAAAATGGTTTATTTAAGAACACCGATGCGAAAGCTGAAATATAGTGATTTATCCTTGTTAGACTTCTTGATTCCTGAGCCTAGGCGCGTCGAGAGCGTGCAGACGGACTCGGCGGATACGCTAGGCCTAAGCTTCGGTGGGGACCGATCTCGGCGCCTTTTTCTTGACGATCTTATGCAGTCAGCTGTTTCGATGCGCTTTGTTTGCGATTAGGCGGAAAAGCGGTCCACAAGCGATGCAAAAGCGCCCACGGTCGATCGACGATACGGTAGGCATGCCGCCTGCAAAAACGGAGTGCGGCTTCACCGCATAGAATTGGTTGCTTCCCAGGCAAGATGGCGGACCTACGCGCAACTCTGCTACCTTTGGTAGCATATACAGTAACTCTATGCAACTGCTACCTGTCGGGACACCTGGTGGAATATAATAGAACTGCAATGCAAAGTTTGTATGTATCGACGCTACGCGGCGCGCATGTCACAACGCGTGTCAAATGGCACGATACGATGATGATGATGATGATGATTTAATGATGTTTCCTTTGGAATGGGACGGTGACGAACAGTATAGTCTGCTTGAATTAATCAGGTATACGCCATACATGTTTTTCATTACATCAATATTTATACATCTCCATAATCTTCCTTTTCTTCCTTGTAGCGCTACCTATGCAATTGCTACATGGGCGTGCCACCTGGTGTAATAACGTGTAACTGCAATGCAAAGAGCGCATGTATAGACGCTACGCGGCGCGCATCTGACATCCTAAGACAAGTGGCACCATACAATGCAAATAATGATGATG
Source organism: Dermacentor variabilis (assembly GCF_050947875.1). Classification (NCBI taxonomy): domain Eukaryota; kingdom Metazoa; phylum Arthropoda; class Arachnida; order Ixodida; family Ixodidae; genus Dermacentor; species Dermacentor variabilis. The sequence goes on from NC_134568.1 coordinate 136,713,436, forward strand.
ATTTATTGGCATCCCCTTTGAAACGCGGCGGTGACATAGTCACCAAGCCAGCTTGATTTTATTAGGTGCGCAATGTATATTTTTAGCATTCTTGTACACATCTCTTTAAACTTCTTTTTCTTCATCAAACCTCCTTAACCTGCCTTTTACCGCTACCTGTGCAACTGCTGTACATGGCGGTCTACCTGGTACAATACTACCCGCCATGGTTGCTCAGTGGCTATAGGGTGTTGGGCTGCTGAGCACGAGATCGTGGGATCGAATCCCGGTCATGGCGGCCGCATTTCAATGGGGGCGAAATGCGAAAACACCCGTGTACTTAGATTTAGGTGCACGTTAAAGAACCCCAGGTGGTCGAAATTTCCGGAGTCCTCCACTACAGCGTGCCTCATAATCAGAAAGTGGCTTTGGCACGTAAAACCCCATAATCAATTAATTAATTAACCTGGTGCAATACTCGCAATATGCAACTGCAATGCAAAGTGTGCGCGCATCGACGCCGCGTGGCGCACATATCGCATACCGTGTCTCTGCGCGTGCTAGGACGCGTTTATATGGCATTTTCCCGCTCAACGCTAGCGAGCGCTGACGTGGCGAAGTGGTAGATAAGCTGACTCCCACGCAGCAGACCTCTGGGTTCGATCCCCTCATTCCCTGCGATAGCTGCTACAGACACCGGCGGCTGAGGCGGCGGACACCATCGCCAACCGAAATGGCTATTGGAATGAGCCCATAACAGATTACGCTGTAAAAAGGAAAGACGAAAAATTCGCCGACGATTACGACGCTCCCTAGTGCGATATTTGAGCGCCGCTCTATACGTGTTCTGATTTCCCGATATGTCAGCTGGCGTGGACAATCGGTCTCGTGCGGGCACGTTGCAAAAGGAGCAAAGTGTGATGCTACTGCCTCGCTAATCTGGAGATCGCGAGAGCCAGCGCGTAGGGCCAGGGCCTGGGTAACGCGTGGGCGCGATTGATTCACAGAAGCCGCCGCCGACCGATGTCCCAGACGACGCGCGCTACTGTGGCGCCATCGTCGTCGCACTGCGCTTTTTCTTCTCGCGCTTTCGCCATACCCTCCTCCTCCGCTTCGCTCTCGGAGTGTGTGTGTGTGTGTGTTTTTCATCCCACGCTGCGTGCCGCGTTCCCTCTCATCTTTCCCTGTGCTCGTTCGCTCGGTTACGCTGGGAACGCCGACGCTCGCCGCAGGAACGGGCGCCTACACTCTTAAGTTTACACCCTTTGGATCGTATCTTGCCACACAACGATAAACGTCATCTCTCTCGTTTGCATTTCCTTTGTTTAACGCTGCGAGCCCGGTACTTCCCAGTAACGAACGGCACGCGCGTTATCAGCATGACATAGCATTGCCGACAGGAAAGTAGCGCGCTCTGCGTTTTTAAGAAAGGAAACGCAAGCACGACCAATGACGATTATCGTTGTGTGGCAAATATGCACCGCAAAGGGCGCAACAGTTTTTAGAGCGTAAGAGCAGCTGCGCTTTAAAAGAACGTAGGCTGGACCTTCTCAATGTTAGCAAACGTTCGCGAAAAGAAGGTATATACTATGTAAACTGATAAGTTAAATTTGCAGCATGGAGTTCACCACGCCAATGCTTTCGGGGCAAAGCAACTGTATACTTTTGAAAAAGGGTAGAAATAAAATACAGCGTAAAGCGCAACAAAAATTTATACCAAAGACGCCGCGAATTCTGTGGCATCTAGGCGACAGGGCACAATGAGTAATGAATACAGGTACGTAGGCTGGGTTCACTGTGCACGTACCATTGTAGATGCATTAGGCACGCTGTGAATTATGACGCCATGGCGATAATCTTGAACGTATAGCAAAGTTGCGAATGCATACCGGTGCAACGAAATAGAACGGCAGCGCGTGAATATTGCAGATCTCGAACTACGGCGGGCATATGGAAATCGTCGCGCGTATACGCTCCGATAAATGAATAAAACGCCAGCGACAGCGCGCGCATCAGTGCGGAAGTTCCCGGCCGGACATGATGCGCATCGCGAATGCCCACGACATGCCTAGTCGTGCGTCGCCGTTGACGCTGTTCGGCAATTTGTTTCATCTCTCTCTTTTTTTTTCCTCTTTTGTACTTTGCTGCGCCGCGCTCGGCTGCTAAACTGTCTGCGGCGCGGTCGGGGGCCCATTAACGTAATGGCTGTCCACGTGACTGCGGAAAGCGGATCTTCTTGGCACGTTGTTTGTGCCGCGAGCTTATGAGATGGGTCGATATCGGCGGCCCGGCTTTCCCGCTTTTTGCCAGAGGCGAGCGGAGTCGCGCAAAGAGCGTCGCCCATGCAAAATCCAAAAAGTTGCGCGCCGACGCGTGTCTGCAGTCGGTTGCTGTTTCTCAACGTGTTCGCGCACCTTCGAGGGCAGCAACGCGCGCTTGCATCCGCGCGCATGCGGCTTGATCACTACTCTATGAAGCTATGCGTCGGTCGCCATGCTGTCTGGCGTTTAGTCTCGTTCGTCTTCTTCGTTTATTGTCTTCACAAGTAAGTAGACGCGAGTCTCTCGAATCGGTATGATGTCGACCGCAAGACTAGCATCCACATCCGTCACTGCGCGGACTTCGGAAGAGCGATGGGACGAGTCCACCTTCCGGATTTACATTAGGAAGGTTCAGAATAGTGGTCTGTGTATGGAGCTTAGGGTGCCCCAACGAGCGACCTCTTTGCGTTCTGCCCCACCGGCAGTGGGCTTTAGAACTGGGTTCCCGACAAGCGTTAGCGTCACGCGATTGCAGCGCCTTTCCTGCACACCGAAGGAAAATTAAAACGTAATGCCAGAGAAAAAACAAAGAACATGAGATAATGCAATCCGAAATATTTTACAGGATGAAGAGTATACCTGAAAGCTTATTGTTTTCAGCCAGGAGGCGTTGACGCGTTTTTGATGTGCTCGCGGCGATGTTGGGAGGACGCAAAGCAGGTTTGGGGTGTTTGGGGCACCCATACTATATTTGAAATTTAGCGTTAGGGGCGTGCGAAAACCCAAAGATACTGTTTGGGTTCGGCGCATGCGCTGTGGCGAAACGGTAATAGAAGCCCCGTGACTTTGGGGGCCCTTATTCTAAATTATGGGGTTTTACGTGCCAAAACCACTTTCTGATTATGAGGCACGCCGTAGTGGAGCGCTCCGGAAATTTTGACCACCTGGGGTTCTTTAACGCGCACCTAAATCTAAGTACACGGGTGTTTTCGCATTTCGCCTCCATCGAGATGCGGCCGCCGTGGCCGGGGCTCGATCCCGCGACCTCGTGCTCAGCAGCCCAACACCATAGCCACTGAGCAACCACGGTGTGTGGGGGCCCTTATCCTAAAGCAGCCTATATTGTTTGTCAGACGTTGGTAACGCGGCAAGTTATTTTGATATCCTAGCAGTGTTTTGGAGGCCGTCATCGAACACTCCGTGAACGACGAGCTCGTGAAGAAGAGAAAAACTATGATGCAAGTCACGCGTTTTAATCGGACTCACGTGACATGCCTTCCACCCCAGTACTCGCTCGTAGCTGGCCATATAGACCGGCAGCGGGCGCCCTGGAACTCGTACATAATCCGGATGTTGTTGCATTTATACGATGAGAAAATACTACAAAGGGACACAGGGTGTTTTATTTATTTATTTATTTATTTATTTATTTCTTAGACTGCAGAGATAACTTTTTTTAAAAAATCCCGTACAGCAGATAGCACATTACTAATCCCTGGTCTGGATCACTCAGAGAGGTGGACATTACTTGCACGAGAAACCCAAATGCGCAATCGACTATTTAATAGAATTTCACTATTTAAGTTCTTACTTCATTAATTTACGGCACACGTTGTAATTTACTACTTGTAGCTAGTGAGAACCCAACGCGTGTCTACTTGAAAGGAATTATCAAGGTGGCAGCAGTTTTCGAGATATTAACGTCCCAAGTGTGCGATGAAATGCATTGGCGTTCCAGTTATCTGTGCTTCAATGCACTGAACGCGCTTTCTTTAAAAACAAAAACGTATCAGCGGAATAACAGTGTATTTTTACTTCAAGCTTGAAGGACGCATATCTCAGAATCCATCCTCATGATTCGTTGCACACTCGCCGGCTACAATTCGCAGATTGCAATATGTACCATAAATGTAACCATTAGAAACTTGAATTTATAAATTTTGTTAATTAGTCATTGCGCACCTTGGTTTCTCGCGCATGTATACCTGCCTCTTAAAGAGCATTCAGTTCAATTATTGGAATTGTGCTATCTGTCATGTACGTTTCTTATATTCTGTATAGTAGAAAAAAAAAAAAGAAACGTGCATTGTTAGTATATCCATACCAACACACGCAGGAATAGCGAAACGTGGCTCTTTTTTTCTGAGCCGCTGGCTTCCGTACAGCGTCGCGCAGCCACCACGTTTGCGTGCAAGAACGCGTGTGCCTGTTGCCGCAGCAATGCGACCGAACGTGGCGGAATGCTGGCCCCGTGTCGGCGTGGTTCCGGGGTATTTAGCTCCACTAGCGTGACAATGGGCCACCCCATTGTGTGGTGATTGAGCTGCAGGCGACCGGCACCGCATGCTATAACACGGCAGTATACAGCGCGCTGCCGTCTGCAGCGCGCAGCAAACAGCCGACAGATTCCACGGCCTGATAACCGCGCGAGGAATTTCTCTTTCTATACCCCCACCGGGTGCCCGGCTCGTCCAAAAGCGCTACCGATGGCATGCGTTGGTTGCTCGCCTGTTACACCGGCCGAGCACTCCGGGGCAAAACAGCGCGGACGCGCGCGCATATAGGCGGTGAAACTCGAAAAAGGAAAATAAACAGAACAAGAAATGAAGGCGGGGGGGGGGGGGGGGGGAGAAAGAAAAAAAAACTTGTTTATCCGGGGCGTGATCGCGCCGGTGGTTGTGCTGCATGCTATAGCTGCCATACACTACGGTGTTGCGACCCGCCGACAAAACGTGTCATTATATCGCCGCCATACAACTCTCGGCGGGATCTCCACTTCGCAGAAAAAAAGAAGGCAAGAACGGTATCCCTCGTTGGTCCATTCACAAGGTTAACCGCGATGCGCGTAAAAGACGCGCGAAGGGCTTTCCCATTGCGGCTCGGAGAAAGATGGAGCGAAGAAACGAAGAAAAACAGCAACTGAGGCGGACTACTCGAACCACCGGCTCGACATTGCGCTCGGACACGAAGGAAATCTGAACGCTTTTACCGACGCGTAGCTGGCTTGGCTAGATAAAAAAAAAAGATAGAGATAACATAATAGATTAAAGGCAGGGAGGTTAACCAGTGTGACTAATGCTTTTCCTTATCTCATATATAGTATGTCGCCTTGAGCGCACACGGTCATGAAAAGCTGGTGCGATAACTTCAACGTGACATCTCAGCTCATATGTTTTCATCCGTCCGTAAAGCAGCCCTGTATCGAAGTAATCAACCACTCTATAGTTAATAAAGGGAAAATCAGACATCCACCCGTTCGTAGTATTTGCTACAAAGGAAACCTATACGGGTTCCTCGAAAGAAAAGCCTAGCAGATGAAAAAAAAAAAAAAAAGGTCCTGGTACGGGACTCGAATCCGGGATCACCGCCTTTTCGGGGCACTCGCTCTACCATCTGAGCTAATCAGGCGGCTAGCTGATGGCAGGGCGAAGTCGAATTTGTCAACAACTCGAAGCAAAGGCAAGAGTTTGAGGTAATAGTTAGCGATGGGCTTGGACCAGGGTTCATGCATTCAGTTCTCACTAAGGGAACGGTCGTCAAGTTTCTCAAGCGTGGCTCAGACTGCTGTTCTTTATGGCTAGGAAACAAGGGCATTCACATAAGAGGTGCGCAATTTTTTCTTTTGCACCCACAAACGTCACGTTTGGAGCTACGCATCATACATATATGTGACAGATTAAAAAAGTAAGCGTGACTTTTCCTTAACGGAAATAATTGGCTCATTGTCATGCCTCTCTAACCAGGGCCGGTGTTCTCGGGTGATCACTTTCGGCGATGGTTTATTTCGCGAGAATTTGCGAGACTCAGCACCGGACGCGTCCGCGTATGTACGGCCGACAGCGTTTTACGCGTTGCGCTGCGCCAAGGTCGCTATCTTCGCACATTACCAAGAGGGAGTGAAGCTATCTTCGGAAGTGATCGCCCGAGGATAACGACCCATATAGATAAATTGCTTTGAAAGCCCCACTGAATTCCCTTGTGGACGGCAACTTAATAAATTCGATAGAATTTGTAGGTTCTTGAGAACTCTACTGTGAGTGTTAACACTCTTAGGACTACTTGAATGATGACATTCATGTGTGCGCGTATAGCATTTTTATAACACAGTTGGCATGAACTTTTCGCGGGTGCTTGCGGAAATCTTCTTCTGGTTAGCTTCACTTTTAGTCTCGTTTACATTTACTTCTCTTTTTACAGCGAAGCTGTCTATGGCTAGGATCTGGTGGATCGCGTCCGCGCGTAGACCAACAATTTTTCATTCGTGGGCCCATCCCGAAGTAAGTGCAACACCGGGCCGACCCGCGGCGGAGGTGCTGTTCGCCCATTGAGGGGCCCACGTACACAGCTTCGCTGGTCATCTCCACAGAGTCGAACGGCGCCGAGTTTTTTCATGATTTTTTTTTTTAGATTTAGTGTGTTTGCGTGTTTGTGGTACGCGTGTGCGTGTTCATAAATACATAGTTAGTTTCAATTTCTTAACGGTATCTCGGAATAGCCGGCTCTAGTGTAGCCTACGTACCCATTCTGTCGGCTGTTATTAAACAGCAAAACAAAAGAAGAGCTTAATCGCAGAGTTTTTAATCTGTTTGAAAACAGTCCCTTATCGGTCAGCGTCCTTAACATATTCAAAATATGGCCGTTCCACGCGGAGTGGTCCAGCATTTTTTTCTCCTTTTTCGCCCCCTTCGACCAGCATATATTTGAGCGGGGGATAGATAGATAGAACAACTTTATTGAAGAATAAAACGCTCAATGGTTGGAGCCCCTAGACAAGGGCCCCACTGGCTTCCGCACGCCGTTTCGCTTGTCGAATGATGGCCCTTTGGACCTCTTCCTGTGAGCTGGACAGCGCCGCCTCCCATTGTGTATGATCCGTAATTTCTGTGTTTGTCTTTTGTGTATATGCCGTGCATGCCCATGAGATGTGGTCTAAGGTTGGCGTGGCTCCGCACCATGGGCATGTGTCCGCATATCTTTCAGGGTGGATTTTATGGAGAATGTGCAGATTGTTATATGTATACGTTTGCAGCTTTCGCCATATAACCTGTTCTTCCTTACTGAGGTTCTTATCTGGGGGTGGTAGTTTCATTCTATTTCCTCTGTGGTAGTTTAAAATTGCAGAGTAGTTCTTGTCAATCGGAATCAGGTCTTCAGAGGCGTCCTGTGAGCACCCGTGGTGTGTAGCATGCGCACGAGCTACTCTGTCAGCCTCTTCGTTTCCCTTGATTCCCTCATGACTGGGTACCCATATAAGGTGAAATCTGGCTCGGGGTTTTATATCTCGTATAATCCTATAGGCTGCGGTGCATACTCGTCCCCTGAGGTAGCTTCTGCATGCCGCTTGAGAGTCTGATAGGATGGTTATTTGTTGTTGGATTGGTTCCGCCGCTTTGATAGCAAGGGCTATAGCGGGGGAAAAAAAATTTGCTACAAGTTGACGGATTCTTAAAAGTAGATTTCTCAGTTTATTTTAGCCACTAAAAATTTTACACACGTTAATTTCTTATTGTTTAATATGTACCTGAATATTTGAAGAAAGCTGCATTTGAACAGTCAGCTGTCGTCTCAAAAAAAAAAAAAGAAAAGCTGATATCTGGCTACCTGGATGGGGGGAATTTTTTATATGGCTCAAATAATGTGGGAAATTTATTTTTGCGTAACCGCCTACGCGCACAAATTTGTGTTTGTTTGTTTGTTTCTTTGTTTTCACTTAAACGCCATGATGGTCAAAAAATCGCTGCAAATAACTTTGCCTGAAATGACCTAATAACGACTGACTTTCTATCTGTTCTTACAAGCCATTGTTGTGTTTTGCGAATCGGAGCGCAAGCATTTTCTTTCACATTCTGCATTAGTACGAGTGTCCTCATAATTTTTGCAGCAAAGAAGCTTTTTTTCTATTCTAGCCAATAATAATTATAATAATGATGATGATGACGATAATGATTAGTCATGATTATGATGATAATGAAAAAAAAGCAATTTTATTCTCGGTAATAAGTTTGAAAACGAACCAAAGCGACACCCCCATGCCCATAAATCAATACACATAATAATACATGACGTACGTGCCTCAAGCAACACACTGCGTATCTAATCTGTATCGGTGTCACTCTGGTGTATTTCAAATGTACGGGCTGCGAACTGCTGCGAACTACTGCTCAACAGCAAAAAAGGCTTGAAAAGGGTGTTTTACCGTGGCACACAATATCTTCAACGTCTTTCTCGTCTTCGTATAGGATTTCCCTTTACCTTTCTCTTAACAGATCTCGAGCCGTCATGTAAATATTATTCTCCTTCTCTCTATCTATCTATATCTCTCTCGCTATTTGAACGTCGTCGTCAAGCAGGGAATCAAACAGCAGCAGGGCATGTAACTGGCGGACGCGAGCCGAGTTAGGCATGTGATCACGCAGTGCCCTTACCATTCGGCTCACAGCCAAGGACTGCTCGGAGCCTCGAAGGCTCTGTCGTTCTCTTCAATGTGTGCTTGCCCAGTACGCTGGGTGAGCAACGCTCTGCAAAAGACGGTGAGAAATCGGCGACGGTGACCTCCGAGGACCCAACGCATTGCTATAGCTCATCCGAAACTGCATTTTCATCTCTAATCGACCTATGTAACGGCACTTGCACCTCAGTCTCGCAAAGGTGGCGAGACTGAGGAGCATGGCTTCAGCCTGTTCGGTTGGCTGAACAACGCGGCCGCAAATTGGAGCTGTTCTGCCCCCTTGTCACCTCAAAAATGATCGACACCGAAGGGGCCTTAAAAATGACGAACGAAGACCCGCTTCCCAACGCGCGCTCAGAATACATCGGCCTGACGGGCTAACGCTTTCCTCGCGGCAGAGCTGTTTGTTTTCGTTTCGGGACGCCAGTTGTTCGGACGTGCGCTTGCTCAGCCGTAAGTATGCACGCGGGCGGCCGGCTCAGATCTATACGTCAACCGAAAAACGTCACGGCAGTCAGTCGCTACCGTGTTTTCTCGCTCTGTATGCTGCAATAAGCCCGACGACATCGGTTTGGGTAAAATCGTGGTATTACCCAAACCCTGCAGCGTTTCGGCGGCAGGGGAAACGCTGCATCAACATCCGCGCAACGTGCGCACAGAAGGGCGCGTTTACGAAATTGTCGGCATGCAGGCAGCAGGCGCGACCGCATAGCCTGAGACCATGCGCCGATGATTTATCAACAGTGGTTGAGCAAGAAAAGCCCCAGAGTGGGATCTCAGAAGCCACGAGCCAGCGTTTCGACGAGGAGACAAGTCCCGTTGAAGATGCGATGACTCGAAGCTTCTAAGAGATCCATGCTGAGCCTTGCCTTGTTCAACCACTGTTGATAAATTCACGCTTTCTTCTCTCTTTGTATTGTTTCGATCCTGCACGGATTATGAGCCATATACCGCGGTGTGTTTCATGTCTACGACACTTGACAACAAAGTATTTTGAAATGGTCGGCACTGGCCAACTTCATTGGCTGCTGAAGGAGAAAAGATGGGAGGTGGCAGACGGCCGGTGATGAACTGGAGGCCGGAGAGTAAATGTATACATGAGGGGATTCAGTCAACTAAAAGAAAATAAAACCATGGACGAGTGGATCTTGTTTGCTAAGAACGCCAGATCAAGAGCATAAATGCTGCGCTTCGTTTCCATAGAGCGTCCTCTAGTGCAAGAACACCTGCGGATTTGTCTTTCGGCGCGGAAGAGACTTCGACGTCGCTGCTGTTTCATTCTCGTCTCGATCGCGTTTCTTTTATTCGGCTAGTCCGCTTATGTTAATTCGCCCTGTGCGAGCCACGAGTTACCTATACTGAATCTCGTTGTGGCTATATATATATATATATATATATATATATATATATATATATATATATATATATATATATATATATATATATATATATATATACGTCACTGGTACCGCCCCGCGGCCGAGCCAAAAGAAAAGGACGAGAAGGACGAGACGCGCTCGCGGACCGGTTCGAACGCGGTGGGTCACGTGCTCTGTAGCCTATATTGCGGCTGTTTCCCATCAAGCGGGCAATCAGGCGGCGCACATCGAGACGAGCGTAGCAGGTGGCGCGTTTCCCGATTGCGAGCACCGCCGTGATGAGTGATTCCCCCCCGAGCCCCCTCGGCGTCCACCTCCAGCCCCGTCTTTCTTCTCTCGCTTCTCAAGTACGCCAGAACGCGGCGTCATGCAGAGGTGGAACTTGCGGGATCACGCAGTGTGGGGGAGGCGCGCGCTCCTGAAGTACGCTACGTGCTCTTGATCCCCCGGCACGCAATAAGCAGGGTATACCGTTACTGAACGGGAAACGCAGCCATCTCGATCGCGGACATCTGCATTCCACGCGGGAGCGAGCGCGCTGTTGCGCGGCGCTGCAACCACGTTTCGCTTATGGAACCTTCATGCGTGTGCCTGAGCATGCCTGCATCCGTAATGCGCGCACTGGCGGGTCGAGGTTCTACAGTGGCGCGCATGGATGCTGGCTGCAGTACGGGCAGACCGCCGCAGCTGCATGCGGGGGCGTCACCCCCCGGTCCTTTCCTCGTAAGGGTGGGCGACGCTGTGGCTTCTGACTGAGGCCGGTCATGCAACGCATATCCATGCTTTTCGAGGAAGCGTTGCGTTTTTGATCGCTGGGTCGTCAACGCTGCGTGCGAAGGTCGGCAGCGCATGCTGAACCGAAATCAAGAAAGGGATTGTCATCATCGGGACCGATGCAACACGCTTCGTCCGAAGGAATCAGTATCTACAGCGTGGCAAGGCACTTCCTCTCGGGTTCGATGAAGCAACGCTACAACTCCGTCTCCAGCCTCCTCTTCTCCTTTTCTGTATTCAGCTTAAGAAATATATATATAATGTAACTCTCGTAGGGACCCGCCGTGGTTGCTCAGTGGCTATGGTGTTGGACTGCTGAGCACGAGGTCGCGGGATCGAATCCCGGCCACGGCGGCCGCATTTCGATGGGGGCGAAATGCGAAAACACCCGTGTGCTTAGATTTAGGTGCACGTTAAAGAACCCCAGGTGGTCAAAATTTCCGGAGTCCTCCACTACGGCGTGCCTCATAATCAGAAAGTGGTTTTGGCACGTAAAACCCCAAATATTATTATTATTAACTCTCGTAGGGAAAAAAAAAGAGAAGTGGTGCCGCCTTTCAGTGCGGTGACTTATACTGCATTGGTTGTGTCACAAGTTTTTTCCTATGCATGTGGGACTTATCGGCCGTGCACAATTTGTAATACTGATAGCTTCCGGTTGACACTTGTTTTTACTGGAAAAATTGGCAGCACGAAATACCGCCAATTACTTTTGCTATCTTT